>NC_057803.1:279557162-279857162 GCF_018294505.1 Triticum aestivum | reverse complement strand
AAAGCCTGGTCAGGACGAGGCCGCCCCAAAGGCAAGTCCCAAGATTTCCCCAACAGGCTTGCCTGGGCCGCCAAGGGCAAATTTCCCTACCAAGGCTCCACCACTTGAAAGTGCAACTATCCCTAGGTGGTTTTGGTAATTCATAACAACATATAGCTCATTGAGCTAATGCTATTCCAAGATGACTATTTCAGGAAAGCTCAATGATTGGCATGGCATGGATGTGAAAGTGGAACCCTCAAAATGCTAAGGACAAAGGATTGGCTCAAGCTCAAAAGCTCAAGACTCTTCATTTTATATTTTAGTGATCCAAGATCACATTGAGTCTTTAGGAAAAGCCAATACTATCAAGGAGGGATGAGGTGTTGCTTAATGAGCCTTTTGCTTCATGTGCTTAGTGATATGCTCCAAAACCCTCAACTACTTTCCCATATCCACATATGACCTAAACCCTAAGCCAAACTCGGTCCTACCGATTCTTTCTATCCGGCGCCACCGAGTTTCACTTGTCATAAGCCACTGCCAAACCCTAGCAATTCGGTTCTACCGATAGGGATCTCGGTCTCACCGAGATGGGATTGCAAACTCTCTGTTTCCCTTTCGTAACTTTTCGGTCTCACCGAAAGAGCGAATCGGTCCCACCGAGATTGCAATGTAAACTCTTTGTTTCCCTTTTGTAACTTTTCGGTCTCACCGAAAGAGCAAATCGGTCCCACCGAGTTTGCCTGACCAACTCTCTGGTTAGCTTATTACCAAACTCGGTCTCACCGAGTTTGTGTAATCGGTCTCACCGAGATTACGTTATGCCCAAACCCTAACCATATCGGTCCTACCGAGTTGCATGTCAGTCCCACCGAAAATCTCTAACGGTCACTAGGATTACCTTTTCGGTCCAACCGAGTTTGTTGATTCGGTCCCACCGAGATTGGAAAACTGTGTGTAACGGTTGGATTTTGTGTGGAGGCTATATATACCCCTCCACCTCCTCTTCATTCATGGAGAGAGCCATCAGAACACATACACAATTCCAACTCATATGTTCTGAGAGAGAACCACCTACTCATGTGTTGAGACCAACATATTCCATTCCTACCATATGAATCTTGATCTCTAGCCTTCCCCAAGTTGCTTTCCACTCAAATCTTCTTTCCACAAAATCCAAATCCTATGAGAGAGAGTTGAGTGTTGGGGATACTATCATTTGAAGCACAAGAGCAAGGAGTTCATCATCAACACATCATTTGTTACTTCTTGGAGAGTGGTGTCTCCTAGATTGGCTAGGTGTCACTTGGGAGCCTCCGACAAGATTGTGGAGTTGAACCAAGGAGTTTGTAAGGGCAAGGAGATCGCCTACTTCGTGAAGATCTACCGCTAGTAAGGCAAGTCCTTCGTGGGCGATGGCCATGGTGGGATAGACAAGGTTGCTACTTCGTGGACCCTTTGTGGGTGGTTGCTTCTTCGTGGACCCTTCGTGGGTGGAGCCCTCCATGGACTCGCGCAACCGTTACCCTTCGTGGGTGGAGCCCTCCATGGACTCGCGCAACCGTTACCCTTCGTGGGTTGAAGTCTCCATCAACGTGGATGTAGGATAGCACCACCTATCCGAACCACGGGAAAAACATCAGTGTCTCCAATTGCGTTTGAATTCTCCAAACCCTTCCCTTTACATTCTTGCAAGTTGCATGCTTTACTTTCCGCTGCCAATATACTCTTTGCATGCTTGCTTGAATTGTGTGATGATTGCTTGACTTGTCCTACAATAGCTAAAATCTGCCAAGAACTAAAATTGGGAAAAGGTTAAGTTTTTATTTGGTCAAGTAGTCTAATCACCCCCCCCCCCTCTAGACATACTTTCAATCCTACAATTGGTATCAGAGCTTTGGTCTCCATTTGCTTTGATCTACATAGCTCTTGGTGGTCATAGCCTTGGTTTCACAACCTAGGAGAGTATGGCGTCTAGCGAGGGAAACTATCACCATAGAGGTCCTTACTTTGATGGTACTAATTTTGCTAGTTGGAAGCATAAAATGAAAATGCATATTCTTGGACATAACCCCGCCGTTTGGGCTATTGTGTGTGTTGGTTTGCAAGGTGACTTCTTTGATGGGAAAGAATCAAACCGTGAAGCTACCGCGGATGAGTTGAAGATGTTGCAATACAATGCTCAAGCTTGTGATATTCTCTTCAACGGATTGTGCCCCGAAGAATTCAACAAAATCAGCCGTCTTGAGAATGCAAAGGAAATTTGGGACACTTTGATTGATATGCACGAGGGTACCGACTCCGTCAAGGAATCCAAGTTGGATGTGCTTCAAAGTCAACTTGACAAGTTCAAAATGAAGGATGGTGAAGGCGTCGCTGAAATGTACTCTAGGCTTGCTCTCATCACAAACGAGATTGCCGGCTTAGGAAGTGAAGAGATGACCGATAGATTCATCATCAAGAAGATTCTAAGAGCCTTGGATGGAAAATATGATACCGTGTGCACATTGATCCAAATGATGCCCAATTACAAAGATATCAAGCCAACGGAGGTGATTGGAAGAATTGTTGCTCATGAGATGTCACTTAAGGATAAAGAGGAACTTCACAACAAATCAAGTGGTGCCTACAAAGCCTCATGTGAAGCCCCTACATCATCAAGTGAGAAACAAAACTTCAATGAAGAATTGAGCTTAATGGTGAAGAACTTCAACAAGTTCTACAAGAGTAGAAGCAAAGATAGAAGCTTCAAGTCAAGGTCCTACAATGACAAAAGATCTTCTAGTCGAGAGCGAAACTGCTACAGTTGTGGAAGACCCGGACACTATTCCAATGAGTGTACGGCTCCCTACAAGAGAAGAGAAGATTCTCCAAAAAGAAGAAGCAAAGAATCACCACCAAGAGAGAGAAGGAGTAGAGATGATCGTTATGAACGAAGATACTCACGGAGAAGCAAGGATTCGGAAAGGAAGGAAAAATCATCAAGGAGCTACACAAAACGAAGACATCAAGCTCATGTTGGTGAATGGGTATCCGGCTCCGACTCCGACAGCCACTCCGAGAGAAGTTATCACTCCGACTCCGAAGATACTCAAGATGAAGGTGTTGCCGGTCTAGCACTTGTGTCAACCAACTCCTACGACATATTTGACTCACCAAATGAAGGAATTGGAAGATGCTTCATGGCCAAAGGTCCTAAGGTAACACACCCCGAGTATGTTGATTTCAATAGTGATGAAGATGACTTGTTAGGTGATGATTTGCTTGTTGACAACTCTAGTGATGAATACTATGATGAAACGTCAATTAATCATGCTAATCAAGATAAAACGAATGACAATGATAAGGAGAAGATTGAGGCTCTAACTAAAGAACTAAACACTCTTAAGTTAGCTCATGAAACTATCTTCGAAGATCATCGAGAACTTTTAAGAGCTCATGAGAAATTACGCTTTGAAAAGCTCAATCTTGAGCAAGAGCATGAGTTCTTAAAAGCAATCAATGATGATCTCCGCAAGAAAAGTTCTTCTTACATTGCCAAGCGTTTACTCTTATCCACTTACATGCCTCAAGTCAAGTCTAGTAACAAGAACAAGAAAGATTCTTCCTCTAGCAGTAACAATGATCATGCTAAATCCAATATTGTTGCTTCTAGTAGTTCTCTTGATTCCACTAATGATTCTCTTAGCCAAGTTACACTTGAGCAAGAAAATAGCTTATTGAAGGGAATTATAGAGAAAGGAGTGTACAAAAGCCTTGCCGGGAGTAAGCAATTCGAGGAAATTGTGCGCAAGCAAGGAATGCACCGGAAGAATCAAGGTGTTGGTTTTGAACGAAAGTTCAATGCCAATGGAGTTGAGTGGGAAGAAGATCAATACCCCAAGACAAAGTTTGTTCCTCAACAAGAGAAGTATGATACTTCTTTCAAGGGGACACAAGCTCAAGATGATCTTCCACCACAAGACTACAAGCAAAAAGGCAAGGACAAGCTTCAAGAGGAAATTGATGCATTTGAAGAAGCTCCTAAGACCTTAGTCAAGTGGATTCCCAAGACTACTTCAAGTTCCACTTCATCAAGTACGACTACAACTCCAAGGATTCCCATCAAGATGGTGTGGATCCAAAAGAAGAAGAACTAGAGAGTTCTTGAGGGTGACTCCGCCAACATACTTCACTCTTATCATTTTGGCAAGAACAAGTGCAATCAACTTCCACATCTTGCACTAGTTCAAGGAGTCACAAACCCTCTTGTTGGTAAGACAAGGGACAAGGTAACCTAAAAGTTTTCATGGACATCATCTTGTGTGTGCATCACTCTATGTCTATGGATATCCTTGTTTGTTCCTTGTGGGACTAACCCATGTAGGTATTGAAAGTGCAATTCACTCAAATGGATAGCTCCAAGTGATCTACATCAACATTGAGCATCCACATCTTCAACATCTACATGAAGTCATCATCGACAAAACCCGAGGTTAGTTCATCCCTCTAAGGGGGGATATCACATCTAGGGGGAGCTTTACTCTAAGACTTGAGCTAAAGCAACTCTAAAGATGTGAACACAACAATGCTTTATGTAAAAGTGGTAACCCCACTTGAGCTTAAACGATGAGTATGACCTATGATCAAGTGTTCTCACTTGACTCCTAAGTCAATATACTCATATATAGATGACCTTGTCATCGCAAATTGCTTGATAGATGCTAGAATTGGTTGTGCATGCCTTGTCACATATTTCATTTGCCATCTTATTGTGTGAGCATGCTGGTTGCATATTTTACTCATTCGAGGACATCCACTTGTTGTTTTGATTGTTTGGTTTTATTTCCTTTTGCCAAGTGGATGGACAAGAATGCCTAAGAACCTCCTCTAGCTATCTATGCTTTTCTCGTCTCAAACTCTATTCATGCTACATCACAAAATTTGATCAAGTCAGATTCGAACCACTCTGTGTGAGGAGTGCTCGGAGTCCCCGATTCGTCATAGACTTAAACTTCCAAAACCTCTTTATGATTCTCGGTCTGACCGATACCCTACTTTTGGTCCTACTGAGATCATTAAGTTGATATAGGTTTTCAATCTCGGTGCAACAAATTTGAACCATTCGGTCACACCGAGTTGCAACAACTGTATACAGTTTTGCATCTTGGTGCCACCGAGTTGTTCCACTCGGTCACACCGACAGGGTCGGGGTATATATAGTCACGGGTAAAAATTTGGAAATTTCTCCGAACCCCTTCATCCGCGTGATAGCCTGCTCTGCCAACTTGGTCTCCGGATCGTCTCCTCGCCGCCAGCCGCCTCTAGTCGCTGGTCTCCGTCGCCGTCAACGGAAATTCAACCCCGCCGTTGCCGCCGTAGCAAGTCTCCGCCGAACTAGGGTATGGACTCGATCTTTGTGCTATTCCCCAATCTGATTCTTAGCACATTGTGATCATCATGATTCTTGCCATGTTTGTTAAACTTCTATCCAGTCAATGAACTCGTAGATTAGGTTTAATTCAAAAAATTTAGGGTTAGGTTTCCGCCGAAACCATCTCGGACCCACCGAGTTGAAAAACTCGGTCCCACCGATTTGGCTTATGCCATTGCACAAGTGAGACTCGGTCTGACCGAGAATTACTTATCGGTGTGACCGATTTTGGAACTCTGTGAAACCCTAGCAGTCTCGGTGCCACCAAACTGTGACTTGGTCTGACCGAGTTCACTAGTTTAGGTGCCAAAACTGCTTCGGTATCACCGAGTTTAGAAATCGGTAGATCCGAGATGCTTTCAGTGGGAAACTAAAACTAAGTTTTTGAATTATTCTTTTGCAAAAATCTCTGCATTTTGTGATGCTTATCCACTCTATCTCATCTATAACCTATTCACAGGGTCAGCAGTCAGAGTTTGCATCATGTCAGACCAAAGTGATAGCCAGAACTTGTCAGAGCAGCAAGTGCAGATGAGTGAGGGCACTAGTCCCTCAAGTTCCTTAGATGATGGCAGCAGAAGTACTCCTAGCAATCTGCCAAAAGCTGCCACCAGACAGAGGAAGAAGAGAACCTCAGAATCAGAGGATGAGGATTATGTGGCAGAAGAGGAAGCAACTTCAAAGAGAGTAGTGCTTGAGAAGGAACATGGCTCAGCTCAAGGCACAAAGCCATGGATGAAAATCAAAAGGCCAGCAGGCAGGCAGCCTATGTCAAAGGCCAGAGCTTCAACTAAGAAACCCACTCCCATAGAGCCAGTTGCTGCTGAAGGCAAGAAAAGGAAGGAAAGGGTCAAGAAGACCGTAGCCAAAGTGCTTGGAAAGGCTTCCATCATGGAAGATGACGATGAAGAAGAAGAGGTTGCTGCACCAGCACCTAAGGCACCCAAGCTGATGGGTGATGCCATAAGATCAATGTCAACTGCTTCTAAGGCCAAGCCAGCTCCAAAGCCAAAGCCAAAGAGGAATACAAGGAGCATACCTGCAGCTGAAAAGAACAAGGCCCCAGTGCCTGACATTGCTGAAGAAGAAGAAGGTCAAGTGCTCAGAAAGCTCAAGCCCAAGATCCCAGACCATAGTGATGCTCATCCTGTGGCTGAGGACATGAAGCTCAGGAGAGACTCAGGGCTCAGGAAGTGGAGAGAAGAAGATCCGTATGCTTCAAGGAGAAGGACTGCTGTTGACTACAGGTTCCACACTAAGGAACAACAGGACTTTTATGAGACAATGCTGCTTGATAAGAAGCCCATAGTTTGTGATATGAGATGGGTTGACTGGGAATACATCAAGGACAACGAAGAGCACTACCCTGGAGTGCAGGATAGCTTCAAGGCATGTGGAGTAGAGGACTTTGTTGGGCAGAAGCTCACAAAGTGGAATGAGGAACTCATCATGCAGTTCTACTCCACAACACATTTTTATTCAGATGGCAGAATTGTATGGATGTCTGAGGGTACGAGGTACCAATCTACAGTTGCTGAGTGGGCACAGCTCATCAATGCCCCTGAAGAGCATGAGGATGACTTGGATATCTATGCCAAGAAGAAGATGGACCACAACTCAATGTCAAACATGTACAAGGAGATTCCAAATGAAGCACTTGATACGTTCAAGTTTGGCTCAGTACACTATCTTCTGTCAGGGCTGCCAACCATTAACTGGATCCCTAGGCACACTCTATTGCCCAAGTCAGGTGATCACAAGATGATCAGAGGCCATGCAATCAATTTGCTTCATGTATTTGATGTGCCTCAGAAATTCAAGGTCATGAGCCTCATAGTAGAAACTATCAACAGGACTGCAGCAGATCAGAAGAGGAGCTGTGGTTATGCCCCTCAGATTCAGGAGTTAATCAACTCGAAGATGGGCACAGGCATATACTTGTTGGACAAGGAACACTTGCCTATTCATCCAGACTTTGAGGACAACCAAGTTGTGATGAATGAGAATGAACCATCATCAGTTTAAGAACAAGCAAAGAAGGAGCAGGCAAGGAAGGAGAAAGCTGCCAAGATGCCAACTCAAGAGGAGGCATCTGAATATTTCTTGAAAACCAAACAAGAGCAGCTTGGTTACCTGATTGCATCCACCCTGCGGATTGAGAAAGGACTAGCCACCCTAACTCAGAACCAGGCAAACCTAGAGAGGATCGTAGAACAAAAGTTCTATGACTTGGATATCAAGGTAACAGAGATTCAGACTGCAGTGGAGCAACTTCAGGATGACATGCAGGAGAGGAGAGGCAAGACTACAACTGATGCATTTGCCAGAGTGCCAAGAGCTCAGAGATCACATGCAGTGCCAGTTGCTGACACCAGAGCCACCACTTCTGCACCAGCTAAAGCTTCAGTTCCACCAGCTCCAGCATCTACTTCAGTCTCAACTCCAACCACGTCTACAGAAGGCTTCGTCCTTGGAGTGCTCCGGACTCCACCACCACCTGAAGATCAAGCCTGAGTGTCGACTTAGCACTATGCATTTTCTAGGAACTTTTTGGTAACTTGTTGCGAAAGGGGGAGAAAATGTATAGATCATAGGCTTTGAGAGAGAGTGTTGCTTTTATTCTCTCTTGTTTTATTTGGTGGTTTTTCGAACTTTGTTTGCTTTTGCTTGAGATACTACGTCATTATCTGTGAGACATTGATGATCATGTGTTTGATCATAAGCTACACTTAATGTTTGCTTAATATTATCATCTTATCTATCTTATGTGATCATTCACTATTCTTGGTGATGAGTGCATGTATTTCATTCTTATCATTTTAAGCCCTCCACCAAGATGTATGTGACATGGAAGAGTAACCCATGACTCTAACTCTTTGTGCATTTGCAGTCCAAAGCAAATTTTAAATATGCACAAATTTAGGGGGAGCTCTTACTTGTCACATACTTCTCAAAGCGATGATATATTTCATGCTTATTATCATTTGTCGAAGCTTTGATCTATATGTTGTCATCAATTACCAAAAAGGGGGGGATTGAAAGTGCAACTATCCCTAGGTGGTTTTGGTAATTCATAACAACATATAGCTCATTGAGCTAATGCTATTCCAAGATGACTATTTCAGGAAAGCTCAATGATTGGCATGGCATGGATGTGAAAGTGGAACCCTCAAAATGCTAAGGACAAAGGATTGGCTCAAGCTCAAAAGCTCAAGACTCTTCATTTTATATTTTAGTGATCCAAGATCACATTGAGTCTTTAGGAAAAGCCAATACTGTCAAGGAGGGATGAGGTGTTGCTTAATGAGCCTTTTGCTTCATGTGCTTAGTGATATGCTCCAAAACCCTCAACTACTTTCCCATATCCACATATGACCTAAACCCTAAGCCAAACTCGGTCCTACCGATTCTTTCTATTCGGCGCCACCGAGTTTCGCTTGTCATAAGCCACTGCCAAACCCTAGCAATTCGGTTCTACCGATAGGGATCTCGGTCTCACCGAGATGGGATTGCAAACTCTCTGTTTCCCTTTCGTAACTTTTCGGTCCCACCGAAAGAGCGAATCGGTCCCACCTAGATTGCAATGTAAACTCTTTGTTTCCCTTTTGTAACTTTTCGGTCTCACCGAAAGAGCAAATCGGTCCCACCGAGTTTGCCTGGACAACTCTCTGGTTAGCTTATTACCAAACTCAGTCTCACCGAGTTTGTGTAATCGGTCTCATCGAGATTACGTTATGCCCAAACCCTAACCATATCGGTCCTACCAAGTTGCATGTCAGTCCCACCAAAAATCTCTAACGGTCACTAGGTTTACCTTTTCAGTCCGACCGAGTTTGTTGATTCGGTCCCACCGAGATTGGAAAACTGTGTGTAACGGTTGGATTTTGTGTGGAGGCTATATATACCCCTCCACCTCCTCTTCATTCGTGGAGAGAGCCATCAGAACACATACACAATTCCAACTCATATGTTCTGAGAGAGAACCACCTACTCATGTGTTGAGACCAAGATATTCCATTCCTACCATATGAATCTTGATCTCTAGCCTTCCCCAAGTTGCTTTCCACTCAAATCTTCTTTCCACAAAATCCAAATCCTATGATAGAGAGTTGAGTGTTGGGGAGACTATCATTTGAAGCACAAGAGCAAGGAGTTCATCATCAACACACCATTTGTTACTTCTTGGAGAGTGGTGTCTCCTAGATTGGCTAGGTGTCACTTGGGAGCCTCCGACAAGATTGTGGAGTTGAACCAAGGAGTTTGTAAGGGCAAGGAGATCGCCTACTTCGTGAAGATCTACCGCTAGTGAGGCAAGTCCTTCGTGGGCGATGGCCATGGTGGGATAGACAAGGTTGCTACTTCGTGGACCCTTTGTGGGTGGTTGCTTCTTCGTGGACCCTTCATGGGTGGAGCCCTCCGTGGACTCGCGCAACCGTTACCCTTCGTGGGGTGGAGCCCTCCGTGGACTCGCGCAACCGTTACCCTTCGTGGGTTGAAGTCTCCATCAACGTGGATGTAGGATAGCACCACCTATCCGAACCACGGGAAAAACATCCGTGTCTCCAATTGCATTTGAATTCTCCAAACCCTTCCCTTTACATTCTTGCAAGTTGCACGCTTTACTTTCCGCTGCCAATATACTCTTTGCATGCTTGCTTGAATTGTGTGATAATTGCTTGACTTGTCCTACAATAGCTAAAATCTGCCAAGAACTAAAATTGGGAAAAGGTTAAGCTTTTATTTGGTCAAGTAGTCTAATCACCCCCCCTCTAGACATACTTTCGATCCTACACCACTCCACCACACTACGATGCCAATCACCTGTCAATGCGGTGTCGAGCCGCCGAGATGATTAAGTGGCTTCTACTAGGCACGTGACAGCTATTTGGAAGGAAGATTACCTCTACACGACACCCCTCTAGAGGCGTGTCAAGCAGATAAGCAGGAGATGATTAAGCGGCGCGACAGTCTTGTCGGGCTGCATCCTTAGCATGATACCTAGCAGTGCATTTAATGCACTTTGTCCTAACTACTAGAGTTAGGTACGATAGCACTGTTAGTATCTGATCACTAGATAATGACCGTTTTGCCACTTTGGTTACCCCTTAGCTTATAAAAGGAGGGTCATGGCAAACGAGAAAAAGATCCAGACCGTCTCATGCTTGTACGCGCGTAGGTACTCTCCCCGAGGCGACCTTGCTGGGCTTGAGCACTGCGTGCCTACTGAGACCCCTCCCGCAATCCACCAAAGCACAACTAGGATTTTACACTTCTCAGCGGCTCGAACCTGGGTAAAAACCACCAGTGTCACCCCTATCGTGTTGCTTCATGGCTTCCGCTCTTTTTGCAATGTGACTTCCCCCCTCGCCGAACCACAAGGGGCTCATGGCCCCATAGGTGATTGTGTTCCACCACGACATCTTTGGCTTGCCAGCTCGGGAAGGCACTTACGCGAACCCGAAGTTGTGAGAAACATGTCAAGTTGCATTAGTACTTTCATTGGCGCTCGCTCTCCATTAATGGCATTGAAGAGAAACGGCAACGTTGTTTCCCCGCCTCGCTCTACTCCAGCTCCGCCGCTCATCCCTGCTGCAGCGGCAACGACGATGGAGGTGGAAGGCGATGGTGGTAAGACAGCCATGGGTGGCATGGATGACGAGGCCACCGTGCTACCCACATCCGGAATGGGAAACAAGGCATGCAAAGGCGTCATACTCCTTGTGAGCTCCGGCTAAATACTGAAAAAGCTTCATTTGGATAGACGAGAGGAATGGTATGTCGTTGTTCCCCTCCTTCATGTTCGCTTTTTAATGACCAAGCCATGTAGTGGTAACATCATCAACGTCGATAAGCCCGCGCGGTACACAATTTAACATTTATCTCACCGAAGATAAATCCTGAGTGAAACGTTGGTGCGAATCCGTTGATTGATGACCCGACAAGTGTGTTCCAGCAAGGTTTCTCGCGCCAGCATGGCCTTTATACCGGCTTCCGTGGGATCATAGATAGTCTAGGAAAAGGAGGAGGGGGACCAACCCTCCCTTGTTTTCTACCATATGACATGAATTACAAGAGTATTGTTAGTTTTTCCATCCCTTGCCGGGGGTGGGTACGTAACTGATAAACTGCCAAGTCTCCCCCTTGTGTGCCTTCTTGTTTGTTGTCTTTACATGCCTAAGGTGGATATGTGAGCACTATCTCCTTAAGATATACGAACAAGGGGAACGGTCACAAATGGGAAGGGAGATATTGTACGTGACCATATACATGTACGGCAAGAGAGGAGAGCATGAACAAAAGCTAAGTTGACATGTTCATGTAGTTTTTCTTCAGAACTTGCACTGTCCATCCCTCGGAAGATTGAGATTTTCGTATGGAAAGCCTTTCGTATAATGGTACCTTTTTGTGTTTGTCTGTGCCCCCTCTTTGTTTCAAGCCTGCTCAACAATGTGGGCAGTAGCATCAAAGACCATCCAGGAAAAATCTGTCGGGGCATATCCTCGCCAGCAAAATGCTAAAGACCTGTTCCTCACAGCAATCACGGCATATGTTATTGGCAGACAACCAGAGTATGCAGAAGAGACTAACCATACGAATATCAATAAATAAAATCGAAGAGGGATGTTATGCACTGGCATAATTAAACACCAGTTCAACAAGTGCAGAATCAGTAGCAGTACGAAACCTAAACGCAAGACATGTGTTATGTTTTCTTACAGGGCTGCATGACAACAAGAATAGCTCAAGGCCGAGCGTGCTGATCTTCGGGGACCCTTGGGATGGAGAGGACCTTGTCGGCCAAAGGGGCTGCCTTCGGCTCGGCAGCAGAAACATCAGCGCCCGCCCGCAGCCTCATGAAGCCATCAGAGAGATTGAAATCTGGGTGGTGGTAGGCAAGGTTGCTCAAGACCATGAAGAGGGCGTCGCGGGCAAGCTTTCGGGACTCATTTGCAAAGAAAGCATCCCTTTCGGCTTCATATGTCTTCATCCCTTTGATCAAGCCCTCGAAGAAGAGTGTTAGCTTGATGCTTGGAACCTCAGGCCTGCTAACGGAGAATGCCTTGCTCTTCATATCCATCGTTGCGATCTGGGCAGTGATGCGCTTGGCGATGTCAACCAGGCTCCTGATCCAGAGGTCATGCTTCTCAACTTGATTCGCCCGTTTGTCCTCTGCGTCTTTCCAGAGAGCTCTTGCACTGTCCAAGTCCTTCGTCAGCAGCTTCTCATGGACAACGGCATATTAGATCTCACTCTCCAGGGTGCCAAGGCGTGCCTTCATATCAGTAATGGTGCTGTTGGCTGTATCAAAGTCATGGCTCTTGGAGGAAAGTTGTGATTGCACCTCTTTCAGAAGGTTTTCTGCTTTCTACGCTTCCTCTTTGAGAGCCACGATTTTCTTGGCATTCCCGGCAAGATCCTCTGTCAGTTTGACCACCTATTGGTCGAGGTCAGTCTTGGCAGCAGATGCAGTGGCAAGCTCTTCAACAACCTTTTTTCAATTGAGTAGGAGAATCAAGGGAGAGGGTGTCGACAGCTGCTTTGTGCTTGTCCTCCAAGTCTTTGGTGCGCTGCTGGACAAGAGCCTCTAGTTCTTCATCCTTGCAGCGGAGGGTGGCTTCTAGGATCCCTTCACGGGCGGAAATATCCTTCTCCTTGGCGTTCAGAAGCGCTTCACGCTCCGCAAAACGGACCTCACGGGCAGCGACATCCTCTTTGGCCATGGTGATTGTCGGTATCAAAACCGGCCGATCTCGGGAACGGGGTCTCGAACTATGCGTCTGAGGATCGAAGGTAACATGAGATAATGGGGCCCTCTTAATGGAGGTAATACCCTACTTCCTGCTTGATTGATCTTGATTGAGAACATGGCTTACAAGAGTCGATCTACCTCGAGATCATAATGGCTAAAACCCTAGATGTCTAGCCTATATGAACTCTGATAGCCTCTACGGACTAAGCCCTCCAGTTTATATAGACATCGGAGGGGCCTAGGGTTGTACGGGGTCGGCTTACAAAGAAAGGAAAGCACACATCCGTACGCCAATCGTGCCATCCACTCAAAGGAGAGTCATATCCAGACACGGGGGAAGGCCTTCTACCTTGTATCTTCACGGCCCATCAGTCCGGCCCATGTCACATAGCCCAGACACCCGAGGAGCCCATAATCCTGGACTCCCTCAGTAGCCCCTAAACTAGTCTTTCAATGACAATGTGTTCGGCACTCAGATTGTCTTCGTCATTGCAAGGCGGGTTCCTCCCCCGAATACTTCAAAGTGGTCTTTTGAATAATTGATTTGTATCTGGCTCTGCATAATAGCCACAACGCTCAACCACAAAGGCAATATACTTAATCAAAATAAGGCTTGTCAACTGACAACTTTTTTGGTGAAATGTTACGTCTGGCCTCTTTATCATTTTGACCCATTTTTTAGCCTCCCGCTTCACGTTTCGAGGCGCATCCTCTATTGATACGTCTTGTCAAAGCAGAGATTGTGTCCCCTTATTGCGAGATTCTCATCAATACGGGTTTCGGTAATCCAACCATGTCACTCAAACGACCCTTTGGGAATAGGTGAGTTTTATGACTTGTGGGGGGCACTTGATATTCACCGCCTATATATAATCGGATAAAGACCCATATTTTTACCCCAGGCCTTCTTCCTTCCTCTGCCTCCCCATCTTTTGAGCTCCAGTGTCCAAGCTCCAATCTTTCCCACCGCCACCAACCTCTCCAGCCATGTCCGGATCCGTCTCACAAGGCAAGTGGATGGCCTCCTCCGTCACGGAGGACATCAAGGAGCTCCGAGAGGCGAGGTACTTGACCGGGGAAATCGCACACAGGCTCCCTGCCAAAGAGCAAGTCATCCCCGTTCTAGAGCTCGATGAGAGGTTCGTATTCATCCCTCACTTTCTCCGCAGGTTAGGGTTTCCCCTCCACCCCTTCATCCGCGGCTTGATGTTCTACTACGGGCTAGGTTTCCACGATCTAGCCCCCAATTCATTCCTCCACATCTCGGCGTTCATCATCGAATGTGAGGCACTACTCCGCATCCCCCCACACTTTGGCCACTGGCTAGAAGTCTTCAATGTGAAGCCCAAGTTGGTCAACGGGCAGCATGCGGACTGCGGTGGCGCCAAGGTGAGCAAGCTCACCAACACCACTTGGCCCAAAGGGGCCTTCATGGAGACCGTGAAGGTATGGCAGCAGGAGTGGTTCTATATCACCGAACCACACGGTACCAAATGGGCGGCTGCTCGTGAGTTCATATTCGGCCCCCCTATGCGGCTCGCATCATGGACCAACAAGGGTCTGGACTGGGGGTCGACTGATGAAGTGATGATGCTACAAAAGCGCATCAAGAGTATGATAAACAAGAACACCAGTCTCACCGACATGATTCATGTGATGCTCTTCCGTCGGATCCTCCCATGCCAATGCTGGCCTCTTCGTATGCGGGGGTCCCATCCGGAGAAGAAGCACTGCAGGGTCCGGGTTTCGGCACAACACACAAAGAGATCTGGAAACTGCTTTTCAAGGCCCAGAAGACGTGGCCGGAGAAGACCGAAGACATCGGTCTCGACAACGCGAATCCGGTTACTATGGTAAGCATTTTATTTCTGAACACAATTTCGGTCCATAAGTCAAAGGGTATACCGAGAGAAACAACTACTTATATAACACTATCTTAAATTTCATTTCCTTATTTGACATTGAAAACTTTTTGTCCCCTATCTAACAATGACTCTAAATTTTATGCCTTTTATGAAATGTTTGTCAATTTTGAGTCTAAATAACATCGGAAAAGACTATTTTACCCTTCATGTGGTATGTGTGTGCGCAGGGCAGTAGCACACATGCAACATCAGTGCGAGGGCAGTAGCACACACGTAGCAGCACATACACACGAAGCAACACACACACACAACAGCACACATGCACGCAGCACACTCACAGGAAGCAGCACACACGCACACGGCACACACACGCACGCCACACACATGCAGAAGCAGCAGCACACACGCACGCAACACACACAATAGCACGGACGCACACATCACACATGCACGCAACAGCGCACGCGCGCACACACACATGCACGTACACACCCAGTGGGAAACACACACGCACACACACAAGGACGTACACACCCAGTGGCAAACACACACCCGTACACACGCAGTAGCAAACACAGACGCACACACTTAGTAGTTGCACACACGAACGCGTGCACACATGCAACAGCACACACACGGGCACACAAACATACCACTTAAGGGCAAAAGGGTCTTTTTAGGTGTCATTTTGGTTCAAAATGGACTGAAGTGTTATAAAAGGAATAAAATTTAGACTTTTTGTTAAATAGGGAAGAAATTATTTATCGATGTCAAATAGGGCATAAAATTTAGACACAATGTTAAATAAGGAATTCTCTCATACTGAGACGTCCATTCCTCATTTAGGGCTGGATAGCGAAGGCGGAGCGGATCAGGTGTCCGGCGCCGCAACCCGAAAACCCAACCACTCTTCTGCTAACGAGGATGCTGGTCCAGGCGCCTTATCAGGCGTTAGAGAAGAAGGCCAAGGAGTAGAGCAAGGAGGCCAAGGGTGGTCACCGCCGTAAAGGTACTTCAGACGTAATGTTCGGAGAGACCAAAGCTCCCTCCTCTCACGAGGGAGATGAAGATGAAGAGGAGGCAGAAAGCGACTCTCCCCTTAAGGGGAGGAAGAAGAAAAGGGAGGCCTTTGTAGATCCGGAGGCAGAGGCGTCCAAGAAAGGAAAGATATCCCTCTTGGACGATTCAGAGACGAATGCCGAACACTCCCCCAAGGGGCACCCTAGGGAAAAGCCCCAGGCCACATCGTAAGTGCCAAAGGATACTCCGACGTGTATCCAGGTTTTTATGATTGTAATTATAACACATCATGTTACCTGTTGCATTCCGACCCGTGGCCTCCCCCAACAATCATCATCTAAGGGGAATTCTTTGGTGTCAGAGATGGTGGAGAGTGAGTCGCCTCCACGAGCCTCTCCTCTTACGACCACGGATGACACTGAGGTGTTGTCCCAGAGGACCTCTCCGGGCCACGGAGAGGTGAGGGAGGCCGCTCAGACAGCGCCAGATGGTTATGCCTCGGCTGTCGAGAACATGGGGGTGCGACCCCCATGGAAACTGATGATTGGGGCCCTGACCAGTCTGGCCCCCAGCCGAATACCATTCTGGAGACCCATGTGGCTCCGGAATCAGGCGAACAACCCCCTTCAAAGGAAGGGGAGCGCCCATTCCGACGTAGACCTCATCTAGTCCGGAGGCGCTGAACACTCTAGTGGAAGCATTGCAACGTGCTTCCATCGTGGAGGAGCACCGTACCCTGATGGGTACGGTGGTTGAGAAGGTTCAGTCTACAAAGAGCGGGTTAAACAAAGCCTTCACCAGCCTGCTAACAGGTTTCGAGGTATGCGGTGTAATATTCTTAGCCGCTTTTCATATGAAAAATATGCCTGTGTATAGATAGTAGCCCCTGAGACTCTGTTCAGTTTTGAAAATCAACTGAACAGAGGATCAAATAATAACCGCAGGAGGTAATGTACTGTTCTATTGGTAAACAACCTCCCTGTTAGCAGCGACCGTCCAGGCCGCTGAAGTGTCCGAACTTCAACGGAAGTTGAAGCTGGATGATGATTATCTCATCCGCATTAACAAGCGTTTCGATGAGGTCCAAGGTATGTTTGAAAAAAGTATTCACACACCTGAAGTGATATGCCAATGATCATGCATTTCCTTGATCATTATTGCAGGTAGTGCCGCCGAGCTCAACACCCTGAAGAGCGCCCTTGCCCAAGCAAAGGAACAGGCACGGGTGAGAAAAGTGACCACTAATAAAGCGGCTGCGGACTTAAAGGCCAAGCAAGTTGCCCTCCCCCAATATGAGGAGCGGGTGACTGAAGTGGAGCAAGAGCTCAAGGACGCCGCCAGCAAGTGCGAGTCTTTGGAGGAGAAGAATAAGGCCCAAGCAGTCGATCTTGCTAAGGCTCTCCAGGAGGCCAAGGAAGCGCAGATCGAGCCCCGGGTGGCTCGCAAGGAGATCAAGCAGGACGAACAGATAACAGCTGGTAAGCCCTTTCTTTTGAAGTATAAATTTGGCAGTCAAAAATATGCCTTACTTACTCGATTATGGAGTTCTCCAGACGCCTTTGTGGATCTTTCGAAGAGCGCTGCTGATGCTGCACAGTATTTCTAGGCCCAAGATGGGAACATGATGGAGAAGCTCTTCTGGTCACAGTACCTGGCACTGGAGCGCCCGGCGCTGTTGACCAACTAGATGATGCAGCTGACAGAGCTCCATTGGATGTCTGGTTTGGCCATGAAGGACATTATAGTCTGGCTATGGCCAGCCGAACCAATTCCTACCAGCTACTTCGGCCTGGTCGAGCGACTTGGTGACACCCTGCCCCGAGTTGAAGCTGTGAAGCGCTCGTCATGCATAGAGGGTGCGCAGATGGCCTTTGCCCGTGTCAAGATGGACTAGGCGAAGATGAAGGCCTCCATCTTGGTGGTCGAGGGTCCACCGGAAGGCAAGGACCACCGCAAGAGGGAGCGGTATTTTGAGGATGTCCTAGAGGGTGCCCGTCTAATAGAGGGTCGGTGCTCAAAAAATATCATATTTGAGTGAATGTATCCGGGCTGCCCAAACATTGTTTTATGAACTAAGGTTGTGTAATATATTTGTGCCTTTTATCTGAAATTACTTTCCTCCTGTACGACCGTTATTAATCTTGAGAGTTTCCAGTTGTCGGCTTCAGCCCCCATGTAGATGCTACGGGGGTGTTCGGTATAGCGCACAACCACACTTGACCCAACGTCTTGGTCCATAAAGGAGGTGTCTGCGTAGTGAACTAGGCAATCGGACTGTGCGGCTTTATCGCTCTCACTTAGCCATTGAAGTTTGACAATGGGACTAGGAACTAGCCCCTTGTGCATGTGCGGCTATGCGAACTTGGATACCTTAGACGCATGACTGGATGAAGGCCAGTCCTTCATATAGTACGGAAGAAATCGCAAGAGATTTATGGTGAGTCGCCAAATTGCTGACCAGCTCTCGCCGTATCAGGACAATCAGTTTTGGCTTTCTCTACTGAGGTGCTAGACCGGATGAGCCAGAAACACAATCATAGTAGTTCTCCCTACACCACCTTAGCCGAACAAGCGGAACGTAAGGTAGCAACCACAGGAGCCGGGCAACCCAACTATGGACCAAAGACATGATTCAGAGTTGATGCATATAATGCCATATTCGAGACGCCGAAGTGTACTTCTAAAATTATTCAGACTTTTCTTTCTTCAACGTATGTGTGGCCGAATAGAGCCCCTGGTGTTGAATCTATACCAGAATGTATATGTGGCAATCTTAGCACAAACTAGGAATGCAGATTATGAAACAAACCAAGACCGAACGAGGGTTGGTGAAAACTTGTTTTCATTGTAATCTATTTGATACGTCAAGACATGCTATTATAGATAGTGCCAAGGCTATTTTACATGCCAAAATTTGTACACAAGGGAAAGTTGTATATGGGGCCTAAAAAGAATGGTCTTGAAGATCTCATTGATGCCCTGCCACGTGTCTGCGTCGCTTTCTTTCTTGTGCAAAAGATTCCTTGAGAGGAACGGTCCATGGTCGTTTATACAAAAACGGTCCCGGAAAGAGTCCCTGTACGACCGTGAAGTAGCTAGGCTTTAATGCACCCGTGGTATTTGAGAAGAAAAAGATCAAAGGAAAAAGGGAAAGGTCACATAGGGTCGAGCCGCACTATGGACTTATCTGTATTGTGCCTCTGTCATTGCCCAGGCTATTTTGAGTGCGTAATTATGCACACACGGTACATATGCCGCGGATGTGTGCGCCGATTGACAGAGGCAAAACTTCTAGTCTAGCTCTGGAGTCACTGACTTGTTGTCATGCATAGTACACCAGACGTGTTTAATAGTGTCCGCAGGTTTGATGGCCGATGAGGTGTTCGGCCTAGGGAGGCCGCTCTGCACTTTATCCATGAGGGCCGCCATGTGTTCCTTAGTTTGGAGGGAGCGCTCCATTATTCCATTGACTGTGATAACACCGTGGGTCCGGGCATTTTAAGCTTTAACTAAGCATAATGTGGGGCTGCATTGAAGCGGGCGAAGGCGGTTTGTCCGAGCAGTGCATGATAACCACTACAGAAGGGGACGATGTCGAAGATAAAGTCTTTGCTTCAGAAGTTACCCGGTGAACCGAAGACTACTTCCAATGTTATTGATCCCATGCAATGAGCTTCTACGTCGGGTATCACTCCTTTAAAGGTGGTGTTAGTAGGCTTGATTCTTGATGGGTCAATACCCATTTTGCGGGCCGTGTCTTGATAAATCAAGTTAAGACTGTTCCTGCCGTCCATGAGGACTCTAGTGAGATGGTATTCGTTGATGATTTGATCGAGGACCAGAGCTGCCGAACCTCCTTGATGGATACTGGTCGGGTGGTCCCTACGATCGAAGGTGATCGGACAAGCCGACCACAGGTTGAATTTAGGGGCGACAGGCTCTATGGCGTAGACGTCCCTTAGCGCATGTTTGCGCTACCTCTTGGGGATATGCGTGATGTAGATCATGTTCACTGTTTTCACCTCAGGGGGAAATTTCTTTTGTCCCCTGTGTTCGGTGGGCGGGGTTCTTGATCGTCCTCGCTTGGCGGTCCTTTCCCCTATGTTCGGTGTTTAACCTACCGGCCTATTTAAAGACCCAACAATTTCTGTTGGAGTGGTTGGCAGGCTTATCAAGGGTGCCATGAATCTGGCAAGGCCGATCGAGTATTTTGTCCAAGTTGGATGGACCATCTTTATTTCCTTTCAATGGCTTCTTCCACTAACCGGATTTAGCGTCACTGAATCCCGCGTTGACTGTCGTGTCTTCAGTATCTTCATTGTTGCTTTGATGCTTGTGTTTGTTGTGCCGTGGCCTGCCGTTGCCGTCTCTGGCTTTGGAGGTGCCTGGATCGCTGGTATTGTTGCTTCTACGAGCTAACTAGCTGTCTTCTCCCATGCAAAAGCGGGTTATAAGTGTGGTAAGGGCTGCCATGGACTTTGGGTTTTCTTGGCCGAGGTGTCGGGCGAGCCATTCAACACGGACGCTATGTTTAAAGGCCGCAAGGGCTTTGGCATCCGGGTAATCGACGATCTGGTTCTTTTTGATTAAGAACCTAGTCCAAAGTTTTCGGGCTGACTCTCTGGGTTGCTGTACTGTATGACTAAGGTTACCGGCGTCCAGGGGTCGGATATATGTGCCTTGGAACTTGTCTCTGAAGGCATCTTCCAAATCTTCCCAGATGCCAATGGAGTTCTCGAGGAGGCTCTTTAACCAGTGTTGTGCTGGTCCTTTCAGCTTTAAGGGGAGGTATTTGATGGTGTGTAGATCATCGCCGTGAGCCATGTGAATATGGAGGAGAAAGTCTTCAATCCATACAGCGGGATCCGTCGTTCCATCGTATGCTTCAATGTTTACGGGTTTAAACCCTTCTAGGAACTGGTGCTGCATTACCTCATCGGTGAAGCATAAGGGGTGTGTGGTGCCTCTATAATGGGCAACATCGCAACAGAGTTTGGATGACATCCGTATTCGGTTTTCGTCCCGGGTGAGGTTATGCCTATCGCGCCAGGCTTGATGGCCATCATCTCGCGTAGGGGCGCGCCCCCTTGATCCATAGATTGATCTGGCCTGACCAGCTCTATTGTCCAGGTCCTGGGTAAGTCATAGGTATAGCCCAGAGCTACTACCTCTTTGCCTCGACGGTGAGGTGGCAGGTGCTGGTGTTTGGCATAAGTAGCCGCTTTATCTCGTCCACGTGGTGGTCGGTCTAGTTCATCAGCGCGGTCGTATCTCGACGGTGTTGGCTGAAGAGCCTCGTTGTCGAATTGTGGTAGTAGCCGACACTTCGGATAACTCTTTGTTGGGCACTCAAGGCTGTATTCTTCGGCAGCTAGGACTTGGGTCCATCTGTCATTAAGGGCATCCTGTTCGGCCTAGAGCACTTGCTGCTTCTTCTTTAGGCTTCATGCAGTTGCGATTATCTGATGCTTAAAGCGCTCTTGCTCGAGGGGTTCCTCTGGCACGATGAAGTCTTCATTGTCGAGGCTAACATCTTCCTTGGATATTGGTAGATAGTCACTATCTTCCGAATCCTCATTCCCGACTGGCAAGTCGGGGTTGACTTGTCCCTCCTCCCAATCATCCTGTTCAGACATAAGCTTGACGGGGTCTTCGGGATCCTCGGCATTGTCTAGAGTGTTATTGTCTCCAGTGTCGATATTACTGTCCTTTTCGCGACGCGATTTTGAGAGGCTTCACTGACATCGATGTTTTGGTGGTGCTTCCGTGGGCTTGTCCTCACTCGGATCTTTCCTGCCTTCATTGTCGTCTTTGGGTGTATCCACCATACATACATCATATGTGGAGGTAGCCGTCCAGCGCCTGGTAAATGGCGGGTCTTGGCTTTGTTTGTCTTCGGCATCGTCATCCATACCGTCGATGTCTTCAGAGGCGTAATCTAGCATGTCGGTCAAGTCCTCGACAGTGGCTATTAAGTGGGTGGTGGTTGGGGCATAAAATTCCCTACTCTCAACCCCTAGTCTAGGCTGGGCGTAGTTCGGAGGTGATGCTTCCGTAATGGCGAGGGGTCGCATTAAGTCCATGGCCTCATTTAAGAGCGAAGGCCGGACGGGGGACCGAGGACCTGCAGGACTAGGCACGGCAGATTCCAGGCCGTGCTCACAAGATGAGGGCCTCAAGAGTTCAAAGTTCGCACCCTGAGGAGGGTTCGACTGTCCGATAATAGGGAGAGTCCTGTTTGACTCCACACTCGCTGAAGACATAGCTGCTTCCGGGTCTTCGGAGAAAAGTTCCATAGTAGGAGAGGGTCCGGTGTGTTTTAGATACCTATCTTCAGATGAAGTACTTTTCCTTGGATCTCAGGCCAAGGCAGGGATGATAGTTGATCCTTGAGCGGTGCCCGATGACGAGTCCAATGAGTTTCCCTCTTGAAGCAGAGGAACAATGGTCGAGGACATGAACCCTTCGAAGATCAAGTCTCCTCGGGCGTCAGCGACATAATTCAGGCTCCCGAATCTGATTTGATGACCAGGGGCGTAGCTGTCGATCTGTTCGAAGTGACCAATCGAATTGGCGTGCAGAGGAAGCCGCTGAACACAAAAAGTTGACTAGGGAGGAAGGTCTCCCCGGAAACAGCATAGTTGTTGATGATCGAACGAGCCATCAAACCTTCTGCTGACGACGTAGTGGAACTCTCAATGAAAGCTCCAATGTCTGTGTCAAAACTGGCCGATCTCGGGTAGGGGGTCCGGAACTGTGCATCTGAGGATCGAAGGTAACATGAGACAATGGGGACACGATGTTTACCCAGGTTCGGGCCCTCTTAATGGAGGTAATACCCTACTTCCTGCTTGATTGATCTTGATTGAGAATAGGGGTTACAAGAGTCGATCTACCTCTAGAACATAATGGCTAAAACCCTAGATGTTTAGCCTATATGAATTCTGATAGCCTCTATGGACTAAGCCATCCGGTTTATATAGACACCGGAGGGGCCTAGGTTTGTACAGGGTCGGTTTATAGAGAAAGGAAAGCACACATCCGCACGCCAATCATGCCATCGACGCAAAGGAGAGTCCTATACAAACACGGGGAAGGCCTTCACCTTGTATCTTGTCGGCCCATCAGTTGGCCCATGTCACATAACCTGGACAGCCGAGGACCCCATAATCCAGGACTCCCTTAGTGATCACCTTATGATGCTGCAGAAGGGACTGGAATTGTTTGCTATGCCGCTCGCGCAGCTCGCTGCCTTTGTCCCTCGGTTTTTGATCCATGTGGTCGGCAGAGTTACGATGCTCCTTGAGCGCCTGTCACTTATGGTTGTGCCTACTCTACATATCTTCAATACCTGTTGCCACGGATTCCAAGAAGTTAAAGTCCATGGCAACGGCAATGGAGTCCTCAACCTCTTTAGTTCTCTGGGACAGCGGTGCCAGGAAGCACCGGATCTCTTCATCGAAGTCTGCACTTACTGCCATGGATGAGTCGGGGGCTCCAATCCAAGGTTGAGCATGAGCGAGCGCCAGCTTTCTTGAAGATGGCTGTAGAGCTGAAGTCGAAGCGCCAAACAGGGAAAATGGGCCCATAACTTGGAGAGGAGCTTGTTCTTCAACCACCACCTCTGACCCTGACACCTTTTCAGGGGCCCTCTCTGCTTCCTATGAGGCCTCTTGAATGTCCCCAACAATGTGTTTTGGGCCTTCCACGGCAGCAATCTTGGCAGCCTCTTCGGTAGCATCCTTGCCGATACTGGCCACTTCCTCCAACAGCTCGGGTTCCTCGACCACCAAGGCTGCAACAAAGTCAACAAGAAATGGTGAGGAGATGACGCAAATCGCTGAATCAGAGACTTGGAAAAGAAAAAGACGATTCAAGCAATGAAACAAAGAGCAAGCAGAATACCCGGTGACGATGACCGTGGAGGGGCATCGGTTTCCCCGGCAGCATCAGTTGCCAGGACACGGCCGACATCAGCTCCCTCGGTGGCCGTAGCTCCAGTAGGTGGAGGCCCTAGGTGGAGGCCCTGACCGGTGACTTCTCTTCTTAATCCCTGGGTGGGGTGGACCTCTCTTGGTGAGCCTCGTCCTGGTGAACCCCCTCTCCTTCCTTGGTAGGAGAGGGGCATGTTCTTCCATGTCCCTTTGGGCAGGCGAAATTTGCCCCATGCCTTCACACTGGGGGCTGGTCTGGGGGCTTGGCACATGATTATTTGTGCTATCCCCATCTAGACCTGCATCCGCCGACGGCCTCGCCGACGCCTCCTACTTGGATCATTTGGCCCGATTGATTAGCGGTTCTTCGTCCCTCGTAAGTCAACAAATAGAGGTGGATCAACATAATTATCAAGTATATGATCCCGCAACAAGAAATTTCGTTGTTCCCCTTACTCTGAATCAATGAGCATGGTGTCGGTGTCAAAACCGGCCGATCTTGGGTAGGGGGTCCCGAACTATGCGTCTGAGGATCATGGGTAACAGGAGACAAAGGGGACACGATGTTTACCCAGGTTCGGGCCCTCTTAATGGAGGTAATACCCTACTTCCTGCTTGATTGATCTTGATGAGTATAGGGGTTACAAGAATTGATCTGCTTCAAGATTGTAATGGCTAAACCCTAGACGTCTAGCCTATATTAATTCTGATAGCCTCTATGGACCAAACCCTCCGGTTTATATAGACATCGGAGGGGCCTACGGTTGTACAGAGTCGGTTTACAGAGAAAGGAAATCATACATCTGGACACCAAACTTGCCACCCATGCAAAGGAGAGTCCCATCTGGACATGGGGGAAGGCCTTCCATCTTGTATCTTCACGGCCCATCAGTCCGACCCATGCTATATGGCCCGGACACCCAAGGACCCCATAGTCTAGGACTCCCTCAGTAGCCACCAAACTTGCCTTCAATGGTAATGTAGTATCCGGCTCGTGTCTTCGGCTTTGCAAGGCGGGTTCTTCATTATAGTTCAGACCAATGACAGCCCGGCGATAACCCCTTGTGCTTCCTCCCTGTTATCACTTTGATTTCCGTGCGCTGAGTGAATGCGAATGGTCCATGCTTTTTTGCAAATAGGCCCCTCACCACGCCTGGATGGCATCTATATAAGGAGATGTAGATCCCCTAATGCCATTCCACATCGCGCAAAAAAGGGAAACTGCCAAGTTTAGCCACAAACGAAGCCTTTTGTCATGGCTGGTGCCCCAGGCTCCTCCTGGTGCCCCATGGCCCTCAAGAGGGTGATTGGCAGAGTTGCTCCATGCCTCATCTTCAACTAAGCCTACTCCATACACACGGTTACCTCCCCCTCGCGGATCTAGTCTCTGTTCGAGAAGGATATATTCAATCGGCATCGACGGAATGGCCGAGAACTTCCCCAACCCCAATAAGGAGGAGAGGGTGTGCTTTGTCCCATTCCTGTTGCGGGGCCTGTGATTTCCCATACGTCCCTTCCTCCGGGGGTTATTGGAATTTGACGGCATCCAACTACACAACCTCACCCCAGGTTTGATTTTGCACATCTCAGGTTTTGTTGCCCCCTGCAAACTATTCTTACGCACCGAGGCCCATTTTGAATTATGGAGGAAGTTCTTTTGCCTCGTTCCCCGCCATCAGGGCAGTTCCATATTTGAACTGGGCGATGCCGAAGTATGGCGTATAGCCGGATCCGGATACCTCATAGGAACACCTAAAGAGGTATACCTGCGGTGGTCTTCGGAATGGTTTTATATGGATGACGTTCCACTTCCGGATCTAGTGCGGCGCGGCCTCCCAGAATTTTTAAATG
Organism: Triticum aestivum; assembly: GCF_018294505.1. NCBI lineage: Eukaryota > Viridiplantae > Streptophyta > Magnoliopsida > Poales > Poaceae > Triticum > Triticum aestivum. Next base: position 279,831,347 of record NC_057803.1, on the reverse strand, counting down.
CTCCTTTAAAGAAGTGCCTCAACCGGCGTCCCTCAAGCCCCAAGGAAGAGGACAATGCGGAGATAAAGAGGTTGGTTAGCAAGGTCAGGTTGCTAGCCCATACCGAACTCTCGATAGTCAAGGTTATGGCGATAGTCGAGGTTTCTCTGGTTAAACTGCTGGGAGGGTTATTCCACGTACACCCCATTGAATGGGTAAGATTTTGATCGTCTGTATTTATTTTATTGCTTTACAGACACTAATCAAATTTGTCCCCCATTGGTACCAATAGTCATGGAGGAAGATGACCGAGGACATCCACTGTCCCACTCCCTAGCCGGAGGATCATAACCATGATAAAGATCCTAGCTTTTGTGAGGATCCGGGCATATATGTAGAGTTTGACGACGGGGTATTTTATCAAGCGAGTCTTGACGGCTCGGAGGTGGCTATTACCGCCGACTATCCCCGCCTCTATCCCTTCTGCATTGTAAGTATTTGGAGGGTCCTTAAAAGGAAATTCTTATCTGCATTCCTATCTCTCGTACTGATCTGGATTTTAATAGGATCGGCGCTCTAGGGACCATATTCCCTCAAGGGCGGCCCCTACGCAAGGCCGTCATTCAAAGCGAAAAGGGACTGGGAGTGCTGCGGAGACCTCACGGCCTTCCAAGAGGTATGTGTTCTCTAATATATGCCTAGGCATGAGTTCGGATTGTGAAAAGTCTCTTTTATCCTTGACATCAGGAGGAGTACACGGTGGACGGTTGAAAAACGACCGATTAGCCAAATGTCCACTGATTCGGTGTCGGACTCATCAACTAGGACGCGAGCCGATGCAACGCCAGTTCCGCCTCCTCAAGAAGATTCGTATGAAATATCTGTCATGAATTCCGAAGTGGAAAGCATGATGAATCACCGTCGATTGAAAGAGGCTATGCGGGCTCCGGTGTTTTCCGAACAAGAGTTTACCGCACTCAGTTCGATGTATGCGTATCTCCTAGCCGCTCGAGATGAACTTGCCGGAGTCATTCAACTGTTCTTGAAGGAAATATAGGTAAAAGTTTATGCAATTTTTTATAGTCATGTGCCAGTAGCCCCCGAGACTTGAAGCGGTGAGTTAAACCAATGTAAGGATCGCTATCACCCGCAGGTTATCAAAGAGAAAAATACCGTGCTGCCCCAGGAGCTAGAAGCAAATCAGACACAGTTAAATCTTGTCACCGCCGAGCTGGCAGAAATGAAAAAGGGCACAACGAGTGTGTCCGACAAGAATAAACATGACGGGGAAAAAGACAAACTATATGAAGAGATAGAGAGCTTAAAGGCTCAGTTATCGGCCGCTCAGAAGGAAAATGGGAAGCTGAAAGGCGGCATGTTCGGTATTCTTCCTCTCTTATTTAGAACCATCCTAGGTGCTTATGTGCAATCGCTTAATTCGAAATGTCATGACTCTGTTGCCACATGCCTGTTGACTGGTCGACCGGAGGAAGAAGTGTCTGGATTTCAAGGCGACGTGCTGAAGGAACTGTCTGTGGTACATGCTCGGGCCCGGAACGCCATGAAAAGTATGGTGAAGGCTTTATGGCCATCTGATACCCCTCCGGAAAGTATGGAGGGCCTGTCACACCTGTTCAAAGGTGCCTGACACCGGTTCAAGCTATGGAAGACATCTGCCTGTCGCGAAGGTGCACGAGAAGCTTGGGCTATGGTGAAGACACGCTTCACTAAACTGGACCCAAATCATATGGCCCGAGTAGGACCATAGGACCAGATGGGAAAGAAATTCTAGTGAAGTTGGTTTATGACCAAGTAATGATAGCTGCGAAGTACTCGTAGGAGGACTGTAAGATAGACAGTCTTATAGATGGAGTAGATAAGGAATAGGTGTTTGTATTAGTCAACATGTACCTTTTATCCGAACATGTGAAAATTTTGTCATCGCGGGCCTTTGGATTTTATCCTCCGAACAAAAACTAGTGGAGTTTTTCTGGATACTTTTATTTATTTAAAATGAAATAAGTATGTATTATATCCGGAAACCAAGCAACCCAGTCATTGTGCTAACAGACAAAATTTGAGTTCGGAATGTATGTTATTTTACATATGTAAGAAACATCTTCCGAGGAAAATAGTTCCGTTAAGTGTTCCTTTCTTGGGTCGACATACTATGTGTACACGTGGCGGGGTGTGTGATCCGTAATACGGAAAAACTGTCTTGAAGTGTTTTTAAAGTAGTTGCAATATTGCAACAATATGTCATTTGATTGCCGACCAAATATTACCTTAAGAACGCTAGCTTTCGGCTTCACCCGTCTGAGGTACATGTCCGGATAACCCGGTTGTAACAATTGCAGAGGTGCTCCCTTTATGCCCTAGCCAAACAATCGGGAATGTAGGGCATAAGCACAGGAGCAAGGCAACCCATCTTGGCAAAAACTAAAGTCATAGAGGTGCATATAATCGCAAAAAGGATGTATTTGAACAAACGACACATATATTATGAGCTCTAGGCTCGGGATGATGATAATCTTCTACATACAGAAGCCCCCGGTCATGGTGGGGTGTGTACATTTGAGGATGTGTACCCCTCAAGTGTTCGGCTTATCCGAACATATCATGGAGATCGCACAAAAATGAGAAAATGAAAAACAGATGAAGAGAATACAGAAAAAGAGAACGAAAAGAAGTATGGCCAAACTTATGCGTAGAATCTTCAGAGCCAAGCAATGTTCTACGGGTTCGGCTCTAAGAGATTATCTGATGCATTACGAAGGCAGTAGGCTCCTCCAGTGAGAACTTCATATATAGTGAAGGGACCTTCCCATTTTGGTTTGAGCTTGTCCTTTTTCTTCTCTGGGAGGCATAAAATGAGCTCACCGGCGTTATAAGTTTTTGCCCACAATTCTCTGCTTTGGTATTGCCGAGCCTGTTGTTGATAGAATGCGGAACGGGCTTTTGCAACATCGCAATCCTCCTCTAGGCCATCCAGGTCGTCTTGCTGATCAAGCTCGGCTTGTTTCTCTTCATACATGCGCACTCAAGATGAGTCATGAATAATTTCGAAGGGCAAGACAACCTCCACGCCTTACCATGAAGAAAGGTGTGTATCCGGTCGTGCAGTTGGGCGTGGTCCGCAGCCCCCAAAGAACGGAATCAAGTTCCTTGACCCAATGTTTATCTGACTCCCTCCAGGATCGCACTAGTCTAGGTTTGATGCCACTCATTATCAGGCCATTAGCCCGTTCGACCTAGTCGTTCATTTGACGGTGATATACAAAGGAGTATTCGAGCTTAATGCCCAGATTAGCACACCAATTTTTCACCTCATTGGCTGTGAAGTTAGAGCCATTATCAGTGATAGTGTTGTGCAGGAAACCATAGCGGTGTACAACTGTCAGATGTGGGGTTCCGGCAAACCCTTAAGGTTCGAACACTAGGGTGCGCACGAAGTCTTTTCCTCCCACCGATCTACGCCCTAGGTCGCTAAGATCTCGCGGACGAATTCAACGAACCCGCAACACAGAAAGAGACAAGATTTATACTGGTTCGGGCCACCGTTGCGGTGTAATACCCTACTCCAGTGTGGTGGTAGTGGATTGCCTCTTGGGCTGATGATGAACAATACAAGGGGAAGAACAGCCTCCTCATGTTGAGGTGTTCTTATGCTTGGCTAACTTGTGTGGGTGAGTGCTGGATGAACTACTCGATGCCCCTACTGTGGTGGCTAGCTCTACTTATATAAGCCTTGCTCGTCTCCCCAAATATTGAGCGGGAAGGGAGCCAACAACGGCGAGCAAATTTGAAGGGGGACAGCTAGTACAAGCCATCCTGAGAAAGGTGGTCTCCGCCTACGAAAGGCTCTGGTGGTGACGCCGTCCTGGGCTCCATGATGACCTCCGTCTTGCCGTCCTTCTGGTCTTGGTCTTGTTGCGCCGATATGGCAACCTTTGCCTGATGCCTCGGTACTCCTCGCCTGTGCTGGCCTCCTTAGCACCAAAGAGGAAACAAGGACGTTGCGCACGCTGGCGCCCGCCTGGTGTCGATCGTCATGGCTCACGTCACGAGAGCCTCGTGAGGTTCGCCTCGCCTTGATATCTCCGCTCCTCATGAGCCTGCCCAACTAGGCCACTCCAGAGGGGCTCTCGTGTCGTCCGCCTCGCGAGGCTTGGCCCCTCACGAGGGTCTTGGATGCCTTATTGATGAAGACGGGTCGTGCAACCTGCTGGTGTAGCCGCGCCGTGGGCCACAGGCAGGCAGATCTGGGGACCCCCGTTCCCAGGACGCCGACAGTAGCCCCCGGGCCCAAGGTGCGCTCGGGATTGGCTTCCTGGTGAAGCCAAGGGTCAAGTACGGAGCACCGCGGGCCCCAAAAGCCTGCGGCCTGGGTCGATGCGTGGCAGTTGATTGGACGTGGGCATCTCCACTTCCCCACACTGCCTCGACAACTGCACGACTTGACAAGTCCCTGCGCAGCCAGCACTTGCCTTCATTGCTTCTTCCTCGCCTTGCTCCAGATGCCCTTCCTTGCTCTCTGCCACCGCTATCTCCAAATCCACTCCAATCTCATCCCGTAGCTGCGATCCATGGCGCCACGCAAGGCCAAGGCTTCCTCAATGCCGGCTTGGTATGGGCCGGCCCTTGAGGCGCCCACCGTCACGGAGAAGAGCCTCGCCTCCGTGCGCCTACTGACGGTGGGCGAAAGCAATGAGTGGGGGGAGACCGAGCTCTGGCTTGCCTCCAACGTGTCGGAGCCCGAGGAAAGCACCTTCTTCCCCTTCTTCTCGAGTAGTGTCGCTGTCGGGTTGGTTCCTCCATTCTCTAATTTCTTTTACGAAGTCCTCGACCACTATGGGCTACAGGCATTGCATCTCCATCCCAACTCTGTCCTCCACATGTCCATCTTCGCCTACTACTGTGAGGCGTACCTGGGCGTGATGTCGTTCGTGGCGCTCCTGCGCCATTTCTTCTTCCTCCATGTCAGCGAGGGTCACATCTCCGGATGCGCTAACTTCGTCGCATCCAGCAAGGCCAACTCGATCTCGAGCAGCGGGAAGAGGGCCGACAACATTCGATCCAAATGGGTCATGATGGACGCCAAGTGCACCGATCCGCGTCTGGCGCTGCCTACGGTGGCGCCCTCTCTCCACGTGGGGTGGCCCAGGGCGGAGCTTGCTGATGAGCAGGCATTGTCTGTGTTGGGGCAGATGGTGACCGACCTGAAGCCGGGCAACGTGAGGGCGGCGAAGGTTACGGGGGTCATGCTTCTGAGGGAGTTCTTGACACTACGAATAGCCCCACTCCATGCGCGTGCACGCCCCCTGTGGGAGCTTGAAGAAGACGGAAATAAGACCCGCCTGAGGCCGGGGGCCCTGCCTGATGATGAAATGGCCGCTGTTCTATGCCACATAGTTGGGTACAACCAAGAGTACCCACCAAGCGCCTGCGTCCTCCTGTTCCAACGCAGGGATCGGGAGGAATTCGTCGCCTCCAGGCCGACCTTTGACGCGCGTGGGTTGGTGCCGCCGGCGCTCCTGGGAGCCCCCGCGGCACCGAAGCCGGTGGGGGTGTCTTCTGACGAGCCCCGTGGGGAGGGGGAAGATGAGGACCCGGAGAAGACTCTATAAGAGGTGGGGGAGACTTCTCCTCTGAGCAAGGCCGAGATCCTCCGCGCCCTTCCTGGCGATGTCGAGGTTGACACCCGCCAAAGGGAGAGGGAGCAGCCCCCCATCCCTACGAGGGGTAGGTCGTCATTGGTGCCTCGCGATGCCGCCTCCGTCCCGATGCTGTCAGGCTTCAGGCTTCCTAAGAGGAAGTATGTCGCGGTGGATCAGTAAGTGTCTCAAGCTTCGCCTTGTCCCTGTTTGTACTCGTCATTTCCTGATGCTGGCCCTTGGTTGATCAGGCCGACGTCTTCTGCGAGGAAAAGGAAGGAGGATGTGGCGTCTGTGCCTCCTTCCTCAGGGAAAGGGGGTAGCAGCGCCCGCATCTCCCCAGCTCGGTCATCCTCGTGGGGCCAAGAGGAGCATTGCCACGTGAAACCAGCCCCCATGGCCCTGCTAGCTCCGGAAGTGCCGGCGCCTAGCGCGGCCGATGAGGTTCCAGCTGCTCCGGAAGTCGCGGTTTCCTAGGTCCTGGTGATGATGTCGCCTCCTCCCACTGCTGCACCTCCACTCCCATGTTCCTCTACTCCTGCTGCTACTATGGAATGTGCTCTCTCGGAGATGACCTGGCTGCAGGCGGATCTCCTGGGCGTAGACCCACGCTTTCTGGCCGGGCGCCTGGAGATGGCCTCAAGCTGGCTCCATTCCGACTTGGCGGTTCACGCAGCGCTGGGCCAGGCCGCTACGGCTTCTGAGAAGGAGAAGCAGAGTGCCGCCAACGCCGCAGCTGATCATGAGATGGCATTGAAAGACGCCAAGGCCGCCCGCGACCGCTGCCAGGTGCTGGACGACGAGTTGCAGGGCCTACGCGCCAAGCACGCCTAGGAAGCATGCTGCCACCAAGCGAATGAGTAGGAAATGAAGGCCCAGTAGGACGCCACCAAGAACCGAGATGCTGAGCAGGCGGAGTTGGGGCGGACGCAGGCCACTGAGCGCAACCGGTTGGAAGAGCTGGAGTGGAAGGCGAAGGCGAGGGAGGCCGATCTCGATGCCATGGCGCGAGTTCTGACCAAAGACCGCGTGGCCTTTGCCGATCTCGAGAAGAGGTCCCGCAAGGCACTGACGATGCTCTACGAGCACGGCCTGGAGAAGTCGCTGGCCGCCGATGAGGACGGCCCTGCCCGGCTGCTTCCTCTCTTGGTGCAGGCTCTCAAGGAAGTCATTGATAGCGTTGGTCCTATGGCGGAGGCGGAAGCTCACGTCATGTCTTCAGCTGCATTGACTCGCGTCTTCATCCACCTGCACCTTCGCGACCCCAACGCTTGCCTTGATGAGCTGCTGGAGCCTGTGGCTGAACACCAATACGAGTATGCCGCTGGAGCCGTGCAAGGTCAGGTGGAGGCCTTGCTGAAAAAGTTCCGCGGCTTTGTCTCTGCTCCTCTATCTGGTGATGTCGCCGATCCTGCAGCTGGTGGTGAAGGTGAAGACAACGTCGCTCACGAGGTAGCACCTTCCGCAGGTGATGGCGGCATTCGGGGGTGACCTACGGCTACCCTCCTATTTCGTTCCTACAACATGCATTAGGCCTCAGGGAGTGGTTTAGAATTTTCATTTGATATCGTGAAGACAATGTGTGGGGACAATGTGTTTGTAATATTTGCTTCGACATTTTGTGATTTCCTTCCTATTTGCTTTGCGTTCTGCATCGGCAGAGCCCGGCCCCGCACATACCTCAACCGCCATCCTCTCATAGTTGTTCTTGGATTGTGAGAATTATTTCTCACCCATCCAGAGTAATTCAGGAGTCTTTTCAGTTTGATTCTCCGAAGGCCATCATTTCGGGATTATTCATTCTCAGCTTTCAGCTATCACTCTCCAATTTTACCGGTGCTTCGTTCAAGTGATCCTTAATCGGCTCGTGATCTCTTCGTTCTCATGTATCTAAATCCTCTCAAGCATCTTTGTTCATTTCATAATTCTTCCTGGTGATCCGTTATCTTTTATTCGTTCTTTTTCAATTCTTACGGTGGTTCTTCCAAGATTCTTCTTCCTTCGTTTATCATATCAATGAATTCGTGGTTTCAATCCTACCGGTGGTTCGTTGAAGACCTTCTCAAATTTATGCAATATCTATCTTTATCCTCTCTACAAGAATAAGTGGTGTGCCAAATCCATTGTTTTATCATCAATTTAACTGGTGAAGGATAAAGCATAATGTAATTCTTATTCTTGTTTCATTCAAGTGATCTAATTTCCTGCTGTCCGGCATGGTTCATCATATCACATTCTCGGTTTGAGATGCCTTATATTTCTTTTCCGGAGTTACAAGCTCTCGCAATTATATCATCACGGAGATTCTTCTAAATCGTTACAAGGATTCAACTTGTGTTTTCAACTTCTCTTTCCTTTTGTTTGACCATTCTTTTGTTTACCAGAGTTCTTCATCAAGGTTCTACATGATGGTTCATAAAGGATTTAATTCCTTCTCGAAGTGTTCATCAAGATACTTTTCAGATGAGCTCAAGAATTCTTCATCTTGCAATCCGGAGTGCAATTCTTCCTTCCGTATCAATAGAGGTGGTATTATATCATTCTTCATAATTTGAGTTTGTGTTTCATGATTCACATGTTTTCAAGAGTGAGGTATTTAAATCCATCATTTTCTCTTCGCTCAAGTCATCTTTCCAACCAATCAACCTCTTCTTTGGAGTTATCTTGGGTTATATTTCGCCTAAAGCTTTCCCTAAGGATTAATGCTATTAATGGTGTTAATATATGATCCAAGTTCTCCATCTACCCTCCCGGTGAAATAAGTTTCTCGTCTCCTTGTTCTTACCAATCCAATTCTTTTTCCCGTGAGTGGCAGGTTGTCACCTCATAATTTGAGATGGATTCCATAAGACCATATCAAGATTATTCTTTTCGTTGTTGTTGTTCCAACAACTCCATTCTAGCATTTGTTGTAAGCATGCTCCCTCAAGATCTTGTTTCCCTTCGTTCATTCCATTCCATTCTTAATTTTGTTCCGGAGGCATTGTGGTGTTTCTCTCTTCAACCCTTCTTTTTGTTCTTGTCAGGACCATGTCCTTGTCATGCTTATCCTTTTAATCCGAGTGTTGTGTCCTTTTGCTCAAGCTCTTTCATTTTATCAAGTCTTTCATCTCTTTTCAACCGAAGTGCTACCGGAATCGGTTCTTTCTTATTCCTCTTTCTTAACGGAGTGTGTTCAACTTTGTTCTTCTCCGTTGCTTTCTTTCTTTCATTTTGCGCAACCTTTTCAAGGTTATTTGGTCTCACTCGTTTGTCAAAGAAGCAACTTAGTTTTTACCTCTCCTCTTTCTCTTCCGTTGTCCCTCCGATGCCATTCTAGATCTCGGGATGAGATCTTCTCGTAGTGGTGGAGTGTTGTGACGCCCCGAGACCGTTGTGCCAGGTGTCTTCCAGTTATTCGCTACGTTGCCATGTCATTTCGCTTGCGTGTTGTATCTTGTCATGTCATCATGTGCATTGCATCATCATGTTTTCAAAACTTGCATCTGTCCCGGCCTCCTCGTTCTCTCCATTGTCCGTTCTAAGCCTAGACACACTTGCACGCACGCGCGGCATGTCCAAAATATTATTTTATAAGTGGACGGAAAATGTTCTCGGAATGGGATGAAAGTTGGCATGCAGTGTTTTTATGTTGTAGGTAGGCCGCTTGCCAAGTTTCATCGCATTAGGAGTCCGTTTGACATCCCAACGGATAAATATAGCGGCAATAGTAGCCGGTCTAACGTCGGACATTTTCGGTCTCCGGAAACCATGCCGAGCTGCATCTCTCCCCTCTTCTCTCAGACCAACCCGCTCTTCACAATCCGCCAGACCCAGCCTAACCCTCTCTGCACAGTGCATCGAACCCCTCACGTGCGCGTCCAAAAACTGTCCCGGACCCATCCCGGACTATCGTTACCGTTGTGTCCGGAACATCCCCAAACGTCTACAAAACATCACCGTTTTCTTATTTGGACTTCCTAGTGTTTTATTCTCGACCGCTCGATTTTAATTGGAGGGACGGATTAACCCCTAAACTTCCCTCTTTTCCATATATATAGTCCACCCCTAGACTATTTTGGACAAACCCTAAAACCTAGGGCACTTGTCCCATCCTTCCCCTCACCCGCCGCTGCCACTTTTCCCACCATCTACATCGGGATCCTTCCAAATCCAGCCAACCACCAGCTCCCCTCCCAATCCACCTACCAGGCATCGCCATTTTTCCCCTTGCTCTCCGTGCCCAACCAACCACGCCGTGCCCGTGATCTAAAAATCCCTCTTGGCCTCCCCACCTCGAGCTCCTACCAAATCACTACGCCGTCTTGCGAGCGTCCAAGTCCCCAGCAAGCCGCAGCACCACCAGAGATCCTTCCGCCGTTGAGCTCCACCAGCAGTTGAGCCACGTCATCCCGTTTTTCTGCATCGGCAGCCAGGCACCCGAGGCATCGCGCTCCTCCCGCTCATCACCTCGCCTCCCCTACCTTCCCTTCCTTCTCATCTCTCTCTCTCTCTCTCGTCCTGGACAGGAGAGCAGCCATGGGCGTCCGTCCATGGAGGTGAGCCGCGCCGCCCTGGTCACCTGCGATCTCGGGTCGCCTCCGCGTCGTTCTCACCGCCCGCTGGAGCCGAGGCCGTCGCCTCCTCAGTTCGTCGCGCTGACACCGAGTTCGCTGGGTCCGCTGCCTCCCGGCACCCCTTCCTCAACTGTGCCTGCAACCCCTGCCTCCCTCACGCGCCAAGTTCACCGGCGTTGCTCTCTTGCATCGCCGCTGCCTTCGCTTGTCTCGCCGGTGTGCATCCCGCCTAGTCCCTCCGCCGTCCTGCGTCTGGAGTCGCGTCCCTCTGCTTCGAGCTGCCTCCCGCGCCTCGTTCTCCTTCAAGACCAGCCGACCTCAGCGCCGACCCACCAGATCCAGCCTCCCCCTCGTCTTCTCCACCTGCCAAGCTACCAAGCCTTCCCGGAGTTCCTCGCCGCGCCGCTCCTCTGTTCCATTTGAGCAGAGACGAACCGCTTCAGCCGCTCGCGTTGACCGCATCCAGCGCCAAGGCCAGCCTGATTCCCCTCCAGAGCCGGCCTGCCTGGGCCTCTCCCCCCGATCTGGGCTTGGCCCATGGTGAGGCCATCCCCAGCGCCTCATTTTTTTCCCCTTCCACTGTTGGGCCGGCCAGTTCCAGCCCATGAACGTTTTTTTTTCAGTCCTGGACGATTTGTTTTATATCTCAGGTTTTACTATTTTACAGAAAAGTCCCTAGGCAACATGCATATAATAACTCCCAATTGGTGCATCGGATTAAAATGAATTATATATGAATAATGCTTAGAATTATGTGTAGGTTAATTATATGCCACTTTCATCCATGTTTAAAATGTCTAAAATGATGTTTGTTTAAATTTGCTCCTATGCCATGTTAAAATGCTTTAATTCATAACTAAATAACCGTAACTCGGAATTTAATAAACTTTATATGTAATTGGGGTAGAAAAATGCCTAGTTTAACATGGTGCCCTTATTTTTCATGTTTAATAACTATAAAATTATTTTTAGGGCAGAACAGCACCAAACCTAATATATGCATATGAGGAGTTTCCGGAATTGTTGTTCGTTGTTTCCGACCTCATTTAAACTTTGACTAGATAGGTAGTTTTCATTTGCTTCATCCTCTTGCCATGCTAACAACATTTAATCTTGTTGGTTACATAAACGAGAGAGAACTAAATAAGTCATGTGGTGTTTCGTCAATATGCAACTCGTTGCATATTGAGCTCCACCTAATTTGTAGAATTGCTTGTGCACTTTGCCATGCCGTGCCTCATTAAACCGGACATGCATCATACTTGGTTGTGCATCATGCCATGCTTATGTGTTGGTTGTTTACTATGTTGTTTGCTTCTTTCTGGTGTTGCTTCTTCGGGTTGATTCCAATAACGTCGTGTTGCGAGGATTCGTTCGACTTCGTCCGTTTGTCTTCTTCATGGACTCGTTCTTCTTCCTTGCGGTATTTTAGGCAAGATGACCATACCCTCGAAATCAATTCTATCCTTGCTTGCTAGATGCTCGCTCTTTTGCTATGCCTATGTCGTGATACCTACCACTTGCTTATCATGCCTCCCATATTGTTAAACCAAGCCTCTAACCCATCTTGTCCTAGAGCACCGTTGTTTGGCTATGTTACCGCTTTGCTCAGCCCCTCTTATAGCGTTGTTAGTTGCAGGTGAAGATTGAAGTTTGTTCCTTGTTGGAACATGGAGATGTTGTTCCTTGTTTGGAACATGTTTACTTGTTGGGATATCACAATACCTCTTATTTAATTAATGCATCTATGTACTTGGTAAAGGGTGGAAGGCTCGGCCTTATGCCTGGTGTTTTGTTCCACTCTTGCCGCCCTAGTTTCCGTCATATCGGTGTTATGTTCCCGGATTTTACGTTCCTTACGCGGTTGGGTAATAATGGGAACCCCTTGACAGTTTGCCTTGAATAAAACTCCTCCAGCAAGGCCCAACCTTGGTTTTACCATTTGCACTAACAACCTATAACCTTCCCTTGGGTTTTCGCGAGCCCGAGGGTCATCTTTATTTTAAACCCCCCGGGCCAGTGCTCCTGTGAGTGTTGGTCCGAAACGGGCAGCCTGCGGGGCCACCTTGGGGCAACTCGAGGGTTGGTTTTACTCGTAGCTTGACCTATCCGGTGTGCCCTGAGAACGAGATATGTGCAGCTCCTATCGGGATTTGTCAGCGCGTCGGGCGGCTTTGCTGGTTTTGTTTTTACCTGTCGAAATGTCTTGTAACCGGGATTCCGAGTCTGATCGGGTCTTCCCGCTAGAAGGAATATCCTTCGTTGACCGTGAGAGCTTGTGATGGGCTAAGTTGGGACACCGCTGCAGGGATTTGAACTTTCAAAAGCCGTGCCCGCGGTTATGGGCATATGGGAATTTGTTAACATCCGGTTGTAGAAAACCTAAAGTTGAACTTAATTAAGATACATCAACCATGTGTGTAACCGTGATGGTCTCTTCTCGGCGGAGTCCGGGAAGTGAACACGGTGTTGGAGTTATGCTTGACGTAGGTTGTTATAGGATCACTTCTTGATCATACTTTTATCGACCGTGCTTTGCCTTCTCTTCTCGCTCTCATTTGCGTATGTTTAGCCACCATATATGCTAGTCACTTGCTGCAGCTCCACCTCATACCTTTACCTTACCCATAAGCTTAAATAGTCTTGATCGCGAGGGTGCGAGATTGCTGAGTCCTCGTGACTCACAGATACTTCCAAAACCAGCTTGCAGGTGCTGTTGAACTGAGCAGGTGACGCAACCAAGCTCAAGGAGGAGCTCGATGAAGATCTTGTCCTTTATGTTGTTTCGTTCTAGTTGATCAGTAGTGGAGCCCAGTTGGGGTCGATCGGAGATCTGTGTAGCATTTGGGGTAGTCTTCTTTTATTTTGGTTCCGTAGTCGGACATTGATTGTATCTGGATGATGTAGTGCTTTATTCATGTAATTGTGTGAAGTGGCGATTGTAAGCCAACTATGTATATCTTTCCCCTTATGTATTACATGGGTTGTGTGAAGATTACATCACTTGCGACAATGCTTTCAATGCGGTTATGCCTCTAAGTGGTGCTTTGACACGTGGGAGATATAGCCGCATCGAGGGCGTTACAGTGCGCTTGAACATACTGTCCCCTACCCTAGAAGCCCTTTCTTCCAGGTTGGAAACCCACTTGATCTCTGCATCAACCTTAGGTAGTTGCCAATCGACCTCAACTCCGTATGCGTTGCAGTTAGGCATCCACTTCCGAATCTAGTCCCGGGCAGAGTAGATGTTCAGCGGGACGACCCTTGCCGGCAAGTTGAATGGCCCGATGTTGTCGAACAGCTGTTCACACAGCCAACCGTGGCCATAAATCGACAAATTGTTGGCAAGGCCCGGATATAGGCGCATCTGTCCGCTGCATCTCCATACTGCCAAGCAAACCTGACCCTCTTCTGCAGTGGCGTGATGCAGCATCGGAGGAAATCAGCCCCCACATATTCAATGGTTAGCCCGGCAGCACTTTGACGGGCAACCCTGTTCAGCGCCAGGCGAAGCCTATCATTTGTAAGGCCTGGTTTCCCCCAATTGTTGTCCCGTACGACGCACTCCATCCGCACCCGGCAGTACTCTGGAGCATCAGCATCCTAAATCCAACACCAGTCCGCCCTCCATTCTTCCCATCTGCTGCGCTGCTGGCCAGGGAGGTAGTCCCAAACATTCCTCTTGCCTCAGGTGATAGAGGCGAGGGTGTCCCTATGTTTCGATGAGATATCTACCTTTTTTGTGGGAGTCGACCTTGACGATCCGACTACGAATGTGCGAGACGTCGCACCTTAGCAATAGCTAAACCAATCTCCGAGGGGTTATTGACCACGCCGGAACACGATCAACCTGACCACGAGGGTCTATTTCCTACAAACCAACGAAGAACAAGCAAGAAACTAAGATTGCAATCTGGATATTACGAATATAAGATGAAAGCTTTATTGATCAAGGTGGGGTTCCGTGACACCTTTGTGTGGTCGTTGAACACAAACGAAGTACGCAAAGTTGCAGCTATGGCAAACTTTTAATCTAAACAAAACAAGTCTAAACGATGCCCTAAGGGCTGTATATATGGATGAAGAGGGGGGAATTTCATGGCCCTTGGAGGAGGGGTCCGAAACCAACCCTAACTCTTGTTTCCCCACACATACGGACTCTAAAAATAGCATATACTTGACTATTTCGAAATTACATGGGCATGGCCCAAAATTAAGGTGATGCAGCACCTATATTATCCTCTGGACGAAATTTATGAAGTAGCATCTTGTATATTTCGTCCAAGCCTTCATGCACTCATTATGGTGGCTTCAAAGTCCTGAAATCACCACTTGAAACTTCCTTCTTGTTCCCCTTGCGCATGCCATCATTTCCATGCTTGAACTTGCTCCAATGTTCATCCTTCTCGTCCAAGCTAGACCCTTCATTTGTAAGCAAAACAAATGTACCCAATTTAGGTAGCGTTATATTCTCATGAACATTAGAATCATTACCAAGAAACGAAAGTACCTGGTAATTTAATTGGCGTGTGCGAGCTCTAGTAATTGGTCCAGTATGTATAGCAGCAGGGGTTGTGGGTGTAACAATGGTATTGATGTTGTCATCATCCTCCCCTTCGTGAAGTGAAGTCGTCATCGACGGAAGCTCATCTACCTCACCCAAATAAGGCTTCAAATCTGCAATGTTAAAAGTGGGACTAACCCCAAAACCTGCAGGTGATACGTCTCCAATGTATCTATAATTTATGAAGTATTCATGCCGTTATATTATCATTCTTGGATGTTTTACAATCATTTTATAGTAACTTTATATCATTTTTTGGGACTAACCAATTGACCCAGTGCCCAGTGCTAGTTGCTGCCTTTTGCTTGTTTTTTACATCGCAGAAAATAAATATCAAACGGATTCCAAACACCGCGAATTTTTTTGTGGATTTTTTATGGGCCAGAAGACTCCCGATGGGCCAAAGCAGCACCTGGGGGTGCCCCGAGGGGGGCACTACCCACCAGGGCGCGTCAGGGTCCCCTAGCGTGCCCAGGTGGGATGTGCCCACCTCGGTGGTCTCCCGTACCGCTTCTTTGCACTATAAATTCCCAAATATTCTGAAACCCTTCGGGGTTAACCTAGATTAGAAGTTCCGCTGCCGCAAGGCTTCGCAGTCACCAAAAACCAATGTAGACCCATTCCGGCACCCTGCCGGAGGGGGGAATCATCTCCTCCCAGCGGCCACCACAACAAGGAGGGAGTAGTCCACCCTCGGGGCTGAGGGTTTGTACCAGTAGCTATGTGTTTAATCTCTCTCTCTCTCTCTCTCTCGTGATCTATATCATGGGCTTTGTAAATGTAGTCGGATCATATGATGTTTCTCCCCTCTATACTCTTGTTGCAATGAATGGAATCTTTACCCTTTGATGTTTTGTCATGTCCGATTGAATATTCAAATTTGAGAACACATCATGTATGTCTTGCGGTATGAGTACTTGAGGTGACAATGGGGTATCATATTGATTCACTTGATATACGTTATGGCACTCAACTTGCGGATTCCCGCGGTGATATTGGGGTAATCTATGCATAGGGGTTGATGCACGTTTTTATTATCTTTTCTCCAATAGAAACTTTGGGGGCTCTTTGTAGTTCTTTGTGTGGATTGAGTATTATGAATATGAATATGCTTTGGTGTTATTCTAGTACGAACTCTAGGATAGATCGAACGGCAAAAATAGCTTTGCGCTATTCTAGTATGAACTCTTGAATACATCGAACGGAAAGAATAGCTTTCAGGTGGTCTCGTACCCTACAAGCAATTTCTATCTTTTGTTCTCCGCTAATAGGAACTCGGGAGTGATTCTTTGTTGCACTTTGAGGGATAATCATATGATCCAACTATGTCAGTACTGTTGAGAGATTGCACTAGTGAAAGTACAGACACTAGGCCTTGTTTTTAAGCATTGTAATACTGTTTTTGTGCCCATTTACTATTTTCGGATTTCGGGTTCCGGCAAAACCCTTGAGGTTCGAACACTGGGGTGCGCACGAAGATCTCCCCCTTCTCTAGCTAGCACACTCAACGATCTCATAGCATAGCTTCAACGGACTCAAAGAACATGAGACACAAGATTTATACTAGTTCGGGCCACTATTGTGGTGTAATACCCTACTGTAGTGTGGTGTGGTGGATTGCCTCTTGGGCTAGCGATGAACGGTTACAAGAGAAGAACAGCCTCCCGAGGAGAGGTGTTCTTGTGCTTAGTGAACTGGTGTGAGGCTAAGGATGGAATGGCTCTGGTCCAAGATGAGATCGATCCCCAGCTATGGTGGTGGCTACTCCTATTTATAGAGGCCCTGATCCTCTTCCCAAATATTGAGTAGGAAGGGATCCCACAACTGCCAATTTGAAGGGAGACAGCTAGTACAAGTTATCTGACAAAAGTAGTCTTCGCTTGCCAAAGGCTCTCGTGGTGACGCCGTCCTGGGATCCACAGTGACCTCCGTCCTGCTGTTCTGCTAGTCTTGGTCTCGTTGCATCGATATGGAAACATTTGCCTGATGCCTTGGAAATCCTCGCCTACGCTTGCCTCCTTAGCACCAAAGAGGAAACGAGGACACTACACTTGCTGGTGCCCGCCTGGTCTTGATCGTCATGGCTTATGTCATTGGAACCTCGCGAGGTTCTCCTTGCCTTGATCTCTCCACCCCTCGCGAGCCTGCCTGGTGAGGCCGCCCCTGAGGAGGTCTTGCGTCGTCCGCCTCGCGAGGCTTGGGCACTCATGATGGTCTTGGGTGTTTGCTGATGAAGATGGGCCGTACGGGGCCGCCGGAGGAGCCAAGCCATGGGCCGCAGGTAGGCAAGTCTAGGGAGCCCCGTTCCCAGAACGCTGACAGTAGCCCCCGGGCCCAAGGCGCGCTCAGGCTTGGCTTCGAGGCGAAGCCAAAGGGCAAGTGAGGAGCGCCGCGGGCCCCAACAGCCTACGGCCTTGGTCGACGCGTGGCGACTGATTGGACGTGGGTGTCTTCGCTTCCCCACGCAGCCTCGGCAACTGCCCGACTTGACAAAAGACCGGCGCGGGCTACGCTCGTCTTCATTGCTTTCCTCCGCCTTGCTCTAGATCCCCATTCCCTCCCCTTACTTCTGAAACCTCCAAATCTGCTTCGATCCCCTCCCAAGCTTCCGTCCAATGGCACCCTAAAAGACCAAGGTTGACTCACCGCCCGCCTGGTACGAGCCGGGCCTAGAGGCGCCCAATGTCTCGGCGAAGAACCTTATCGTTGCGCAGCTGGTGACGGCGGGGGATAACAACGAGATGGGGGAGACCGTGTTCTAGGCAGGCTCCGCCATGCCCGAAGCCCTGAAGAGCTTCTTCTACCCCTTCTTCACGGGCAGCATCACCACCAGGCTTGTTCCCCCCTTCTTCGACTTCTTCTACGCGGTCCTCCAGCACTACGGGTTACAGGCTCCTCATGTCCATCCCAACTCCGTTCTTCTCTTGTCCATCTTTGCCTTCTATTGTGAGGCGTACGTTGGGGTGATGCCGTCTGTGGCATTGCTGCATCACTTCTTCTACCTCCGAATCAACGAAGGCCACACCACAAGGTGCGCCAACTTCATCACAACTGGCAAGGCCAACACGATTTCGAAGACCAGGAAGAAGAACGATGTCTTCAGGAGCAAGTGGGTTATGATGGGTGCCAAGTGTGTCCACCCACGACTGAAGCTGCCGATGGGGATGCCCTGGCCTGATGAGGGGTGGTCCTACGCGAAGCTTACCAACGAGCAGGCTAAGCTGGTGCTGGAGAAGATGAACGTCGACCTGAGGCCAGGCAGCGCGAAGGCGGCGAAACTAACGGGGGCCATGCTCTTGAAGGAATTCCTTGCGCAGCGGGTGGCTCCTCTCCAGGCGCGCACACGCCCCCTGTGGATGCTTGTGGATGGGGAAGACAAGCTCCGCTTGAGCCCGAAGGCCTTATCCGACGAGGAGCTCGCCACGGCCCTCCGTCTCCTGGTCAGAAAAGACCAAGAGTATCCGTCGAATACCCATGCTCCCTTGTTCCTCCGAAAGGACTGGGCGCAGGTCGTGGCTGCCATGCCCACCTTTGACGGGCGCGGCCTGGTACCGTCGGCGCCTTCTGAGGTTCCTGCGGCTACAGCGATGGTGGACGTATCTTTTGGTGAGTCCCACAAGGACGGAGAGGAGGAGGAGGACGACGACGAGGAGCGCGACCCAGAGGTAGCCCCCGAGGAGATGGGGGAGACCTCCCCTTGCGCAAGGCTGACATTGTCCTCTTCCTGCTTGACGACGATGGCGAGGACGATATCCTCCCGGAGAAGGGGGAGCCGCCCATGGTTCTAACGAAGAGCAGGTCAGCGCCGCTTTCCCGGGACGACGCTCCTGCCTCACCGTCGCCTGGAGGTGCCTCCGGCCTAGCTGTTGCCCCTGCTTCTGCTCCCGGAGCTGGCGTGCCCACGCCTCGGGTCGTGAAGCTCTCCAGCTTCAAGCTCTCGAAGCGGAGGGACTATGTCACGGTGGATCAGTAAGCATTCTCGTCCCGCCTTGTTCTTGCTTCTGATGCTTGCTTCAGACTCTTCTTCTTCATTGTGCAACTAGGCCTGCGCTGAAGAGGAGAAGGGAGGGCGAGGAGGTGCCTCTTGGGCCCATACCGCCTCCTGTGGCCGCACCCCTCCCCATGAGCGGAGGTGGAGACGGTGCTCATGCTTCTTCAGCCCGATCATTCTCGTGAGGCGGGGTGGAGCATTCTCGGGAGAGGTCAGCCCTTGAGGCCCCGCTGGTCCCGGAGGTGCCAACGTCCGACTCAGGTGTTGGGGCCCCACAGGCTCAGGAGCCTCCTGCTTCCCAGGCCATGGTGACGATGACGCCTCTTCCTCCTCCTTCTGTCATGTTGCTGGCCCCAGGTTCCTCCTCTTCTCCAGACGTCCTAGAGCGGGCCCTTTCTGAGATGGCCCGGCTGCGAGAAGATCTTCAGGGCACCGACCCCTTCCTGGCGGCTGGGCGCCTGGAGCTGGTCTCTAGCTGGCTACATTCTGACGTGTCCGTTCGAGCGGGGCTGAGCGAGGCTGCGGTGATCTTCAAGCGGGAGAAGCGAGCCACCGCTTAGGCGAAGCTGCTCGCGAGGCAGCGCTGAAGGACATCGAGGCCACCCAAGGTCGCTGCCAGGTACTGGAGTCCGAGCTGAAGATCCTGCGGGAAGAGCATGCCGAAGATGCCTGTGGCCGTAAGGCGGATGAAGAGAGGATGAAGGCTCGGGAGGACGCCGTCAAGGGTTGCGACACTGATCTAGAGCAGCTAGCGCAGGCGCAGGCCGCTGAGCGCGACCGGCTAGAGGAGCTGGAGCGAAAGGTGTAGGCGGAGAAAGCCGAACTTGACGCCAAGGCGAAGGTTCTGGCCGAGGACCATGCGGCCTTCGCGCTTCTTGAGAAGAGGTCTCACGAGGCTCTGAAGACACTATGAGAACGGCTTGGAGAAGCCGCTGGCCACCGATGAGGACGGCCCCGCCCAGTTGCTTCCCTACTTGGTCAAGGCGATTGAGGAAGTCGTGAGCAGCATCGGCCCCATGGCAGAGGAAGAGGCTCGTGTCCTTTCTTCAGCCGCGCTGACGCGCGTCTTCAGCCACCGCCATATTCGTGATCCTACCGCCCGCCTTGGCGAGCTACTGGAGCCTGTCGACGACGAGCGCTATGCAGCTGCTCCGCAACTGTGAAGGGTCGCGTGGGGGCCCTGATGCAGAGGTTCGACGCCTTCGCCCCCGCCCCTTCCACCGGTGGTACAGGTGAAGGCGACGCCACCCAGTAGGGGGCGCCACTTGCGGGTGCTGGCGGTGTCCAGGGATGACTGGCTTGCGGCTCCTTTCCTGTTGAAACTCCTGCAGCATGTAGCGTGCCTCGTGGAGGCGTTTAAACTTGTGTTTGATATTCAGAGAACAATATGTCTTGTAATATTTTCTTTGAGACTTTGCGATTTCCTTCCCATTTGCTTTATGTTCTACGTCAGCAGAGCCAGACCCCGCGCATACCTCAGCTGCCATTGGGCTGACCGGATCACCAGAACGGACCAAGGAGTGAGGGGCTATGTGGTCAGTTAGGCTCCTGAGTCGCGATGCTCAGGAGTCCCCCTTGACGTTCAAACGACCTTCGTACCTTAGCTCTGCTTGGGAGGGCGCGCGACGACTAGATCCGAGGGACCTGGCAGGGTGGCGTACGCTTGGCCGTGACCCGAGCGTAGCCCCGTGCCCAGCCCCCTCGCGCGACTCTCCCGAGGGGAGGTGTTGCGATGAGGCTAGGCACCGAGCCCGGAGGCTCCCTGAGGTTGGTACGACCATGAGGACGCCCTCAATTGTTTATCACCAGGACGAACCATGGCGCTTCCACACTTGCACGGGCATAGCCTCTCCTCGGCAGTGTCGACTGCCAGCACGGAGCATGGTGCTTCCACTGGTACGTGGGAGGGGGCTCCCTCTGAGTGGAGCCCCTAGGGCGTGTACAACCCCGCCCTGACATGTGGCTTGCACGGCAGGGCTAGAGGACGTGTATCTGGGCACTCGTGAGCCAGCGCGGGACTCACGAGGCCCTACCTCAAGGCGGGTTGCACCTAGTCTTGATTCTTGATGGTTGTGGCGGTCCTGCGAGATGGTTAGACAACCTGCACCGAAAGGATTTCCTGAGGCTATCGCATGAGAAGGCCAAGCACCAACAACCCCAGGAGGTGACGTGAACGGGGCCGGCTCGCCAGACAGAGCTCAGCCGTTGGATTTATCGATGCTGCAGGGATGGGCCCGAGCACAGAAGTCGTGCCTAGCCTTCTTATGCGAAGGATCCTGAAAAAAGACAATCGGCGCGCGGTGCCCTTGGCAGGTGACAATCAAGCAGGTGATAACCATAGATAGATTATGCATGAGAAGCAAACTGGCTTAGGTAAACGCAGGAACGATACATGCCACTGGGTCGGACCCGAGCGGCCTGGGGATGATGCTGCCCGAGGGGCGCTCCTAGTAGAGTGAACTGAAGATGCAAGCCGATACATGCCGTAGGGACGGACCCACGCGGCCTGGGAATGATGCAGCCCAAGGGACGCTCCCAGCTAAATGGACTTTGAGAGATGTCACCTGGTTTGGTTGCTGAAGGGTTGTTGGGGTAGCTGAAGACACGCAGTGAAGAAGTCACCCCTCATGAGCCGTCGAGGCCCTGAGCCTCGGGAGGCTCTAGAGGCTCGGGCGGCCTCCGGAGGACCGTCTCCATCTCCACCCGGACTATGTGATGCCTGGCCTCCTGACCTGCCAGGATTCTCTGAAGGTTGCGCTGGAAGGTGGCTACCATGCTCGGTAGGCCGAAGGGCATGTGAATGTAGCTGTGAGGTGGACCCTCACACCGTCCAACACGCGAAGGCCAGAAGCGCTCCTGAGATGCGGCCCGGTTGAGCCCTAGGATGTCGATGCAGAGGCGCAGCTCACAACCCTCGCCTGGGTGGGGAGCAACGCCAGGTGGGCGGCGGTCGCCGCGTATTGTTCTTGCTTCCTGAAGCTCCTGAGATGCCTTGTCTATGAACTCCTGAGTGCCAGGAGCTTTTCGGCTGGCGCCCTCCTGAGGGAAACATGCCGCGAAGCACGCCTACATGTGGTGCCCGAGCGCCTCCCTCATGATGCTGGCCAGGTCTGAGGCCCTCCAGAAGGGAGCCCCCGAGCCCTGCCCGAGGAGGGCGCCGGGCACGCCTCCCTACACGAGGGAGGGAGGAGCCCCAGGCGCGGGCATAGATCCTAAAGTGGTGCCGCTCCCTTGGGGTCCGGTGTGGAGCTGCTTCTTCTTATTGGGGTTGGCCTCAGGAGGGTACAGCGCTACGTTGCTGTCGGGATCTTCGAGTGATGCAGCTTGGAAGGCGCGCTCGAGGGAGCACACCACGTCTCTTTCCTCGCAGGGGATGGTGATGATTCCATCGGTTCTGGGCATCTTGAGGATGTTGTAGCCATGGTGGGCGACCGCAATGAATTTGGCTAGCGCTGGGTACCCGAGGATGGCGTTGTACGATAGACGGATGTGAGCGACGTCGAATTCGATGAGCTCGGTGTGGTAGTTGTCGCACTGACCGAAGGTGACAGGGAGACAAACTTGCCCTATCGGGGTGGTAGAACCGTCAGTCACTCCAGAGAAAGGCTTGGTAGGCTGGAGCTGATCATATGGCACTTGAAGGCTATCGAAAGTCTCGACGGATAGGACGAGCCCTGCAGCGCCGTCGATGAGGGTCTTGGTAACTTGGACATTGCTGATGACGGGTGAACAGAGCATCGGGAGAACGCCGACCGTTGCCACGCACTTGAGCTGGTCTTCGGAGCTAAAGGCGATGGCATACTTGGACCACCTGAGCGGGCGCGTGGCTTCGAGCTTGTTGTGGACTGCGTTCACCTCGCGAGCAAACTGCTTGAAGACTCGCTGAGAAGCTGGGGCTTTAGCTCCGCCCAAGATACAGGCGATAGCTCACGGCTCTTGGAAGCACCCAACAGCCTCGTCCTGTTGATGGTCGTCGTTCCTTCTTGGCGGCTGCAGCAGTGGGAGACCAGGGTTGCCCTGAGGATGGTCCTCACGAGGCTGGTCCCTCCAGGTGCCCTCACGAGGCTGATCCTGCCAACGATCCTCATGAGGTTGGTCGTGCCACTCTCGGCGGGGCCCACGGTCGTCCCAAAGTCCCCCACCACGTCCACCTCCTCGGCCATAGCCCCGGTCATTGCGCTCGGGGCACCGACCAAAGCGTCCATCTCGAATGGCCCTGAGCTCTTGACAGTCATTAGTGTTGTGCGTGCACACATTGTGGAAGGCGTAGAACATGCGGCTGCCCTTGGACGACCGGGGATGATCTCGGCCACGCTTGGTGTCTGGTTCTACCGCGAGCACATCCACTCCCTTGCGCTTCACGTCCTTGACCTTGGCCTTCTTCTCCTATGGGTCCGCAGCAGGGAGCTCGAGGAGGGAGAGGCGCCCCTCCTTAGCTCTTGCACACTTGGTTGCGATGTTGAACAGCTCCAAGGTCGTGCACAACACTTCAGGGATGGCGAGCTCCTCCTTCATCTTGACGTCGCGGACGCCGTCGGAGAACGCCGAGATGATGGCCTTGGCCGTTACCTTGGGGATCTTGATTCGCGCGCTGTTGAAGCGTTGGATGTATTTCTGCAGGGTTTCTCATGGTTGTTGCTTGATGCGGCGTAGGTCACCCGCAACCGGGGGCGGTCACGAGTGTCCTAGAAGTTGGCGATGAAGCGGTCGCGTATCTCGTCCCAGGAAGAAATCGAGCCTGGGGGCAGGTTCAGGAGCCATGAGCGGGCACCGTCCTTGAGAGCCATGGGAAACCAGTTCGCCATGACCTTTTCATCATCGTTGGCCGCGTCGATGCTCAGCTCATAGAGCTACAGAAACTCCGCAGGGTCGGGGGTGCCGTCGTAACGAGGAGGCAGGTCCGTCTTGAACTTGCCCGGCCAGACGATGTTGCACAACTCAGGGGCGAAGGCGCGGCAGCCCACCATGGCCACCGGGGCCCGTCGTGGAGGCTGAGCTTGGTCGTGGTGCCCCTGCACCACCATGGCACGCGGCGCATGGCCTGTCGCAGCAAGCAATCTTGGCGCAATGGAGCTGGGAGTGGTGGAGCGTTTCCTTTTGGACGGGGAACCTCTTAGCAGCTTCTTTCTTCGTGCGTGTGCACGTGGCGCTGTGGGTCGCGCATCCTGGAGCGAGGGTGTAGTCCTGACGTGGGAGAGGCAGAGGTGCACCATGAGCTGTACGCCTTGGCGCGAGGTCGCTGTCTTGTTGCGGATGAGGCGGAGGCGCTCCGTGAACCACATCGCCCACAGCCGGGGGCGGGCGAGGCAGCGAGAGGGATGGTGCAGGAGAGCCTCCCGCGTCGCTGACAAGATCGGCGATGTGGTCCAATGAGTCCTCATAGAGGTCGTCCACCAGACGGTAGCGCAGGAGCTCGCGTGCCATGAGCAGCGCGACCTGCACATCCATGGGTGCACAGCGAGCGTGAGATGACGAGCCGGCCGGAGTCAGCAACGGGGTGGCGGTGTGGCTGTCACGGCGCACAGAGGGATGCAGCAAAGAGGCTTGCTGCTTGTTTGCTGCTGGACCAGTGACGGCATTGGTAGTGCATGACGGAGAACGACGGGGAGGCCCGCCTACTGGGGCCGTCTGAGCAACGCGGGTGGCGAGAGCGGCCCGGCGCTCCGCGCGAGCCCAGCGAGCGTCGGCCATGAGCTTGGTGGAGCGACGAAGCCTGGATCAACAAAGAAGAAGGCTTCGGCGCACCCCTACCTGGCGTGCCAAATGTCGGATTTCAGGTTCTGGCAAAACCCTTGAGGTTCGGACACTAGGGTGCGCACGAAGATATCCCCCTTCTCTAGCTCGCACACTCAATGATCTCACGGCCTAGCTTCGGTGGACTCAAAGAACATGAGACACAAGATTTATACTAGTTCGAGCCACCGTTGTGGTGTAATACCCTACTGTAGTGTGGTGTGGTGGATTGCCTCTTGGGCTGATGATGAGCAGTTACAAGACAAGAATAGCCTCCTGAGGAGAGGTGTTCTTGTGCTTAGTGAACTGGTATGAGGCTAAGGATGGAATGGCTCTGATCCAAGATGAGATCGATCCCCAGCTATGGTGGTGGATAGTCCTATTTATAGAGGCCCTGGTCCTCTTCCCAAATATTGAGCAGGAAGGGATCCCACAACGGCCAATTTGAAGGGAGACAACTAGTACAAGTTATCCTGACAAAAGTAGTCTTCGCCTGCCAAAGGCTCTAGTGGTGACGCCGTCCTGGGCTCCACGGTGACCTCCGTCCTGCCGTTCTGCTGGTCTTGGTCTTGTTGCATCGATATGGAAACCTTTGCCTGATGCCTTGGAACTCCTCGCCTGTGCTTGCTTCCTTAGCACCAAAGAGGAAATGAGGACACTGCGCTTGCTGGCGCCCGTCTGATGCCCGCCTGGTCTTGATCGTCATGGCTTACATCATTGGAACCTCGTGAGGTTCGCCTTGCCTTGATCTCTCTGCCCCTCGCGAACCTGCCTGGTGAGGCCGCCCCTAAGGATGTCTTGCGTTGTCCGCCTCGCGAGGCTTGGCCCCTCGTGAGTGTCTTGGGTGTTTGCTGATGAAGATGGGTCGTACGGGGCCGCCAGAGGAGCCACGCCGCGGGCCGCAGGCAGGCAAGTCTGGGGACCCCTGTTCCCAAAACCCCGACAACTATTTGCTACCTTTCTGTTTTTATTTATTCAGATTATAAAAATATATTTCTACCATACATATTACACTTTTATCACCATCTCTTCATCGAACTAGTGCACCTATACAATTTGCCATTGTATTGGGTGTGTTGGGGACACAAGAGATTTCTTGTATTTGGTTGCAGGGTTGTTTGAGAGAGAACATCTTCATCCTACACCTCTCACGGATTGATAAACCTTAGGTCATCCACTTGAGGGAAAATTGCTACTGTCCTACAAAACTCTGCACTTGGAGGCCCAACATGTGTCTACAAGAATAAAGTTGCGTAGTAGACATCAAGCTCTTTTCTGGCGCCGTTGCCAGGGAGGTGAGTGCTTGAAGGTATATCTTTAGATCTTGCAATTGAATCTTTTGGTTTCTTGTTTTATCACTAGTTTGGTTTATAAAAAGAAAACTACATAAAAATGGAATTGAGGTTGCATCATCTTTATAATATCTTTCTTGAAAATGATGGTTCGGAAAATTGTGCTAAATCGTTAGAAGAAGTCAATAAAATGTTTGGCACAAAATATTTGAATGATGAGCATGATTGCAATGTTGTTAGTATAAATTCTTTGAATATCCAAAATGCTAATGATGATTGCACAAGTCATGACAAAAATGTTTCTTATAAGCATGTCACTTTTTTGCAGAGTGAATTGGATGTGCAATTGCACACCAAAAAGGGAAGATATATTTTGTAAGAAGCATAAATATTTAGAAACAAAAAAGTTGCAAGAGAGGCTAGATGATTGTGCCGAAGGGTTTAATTTTTCCGCCATCGTTGTGAACTTTGCAATGAACATGGTCATTTAAATCTCCAATGCAAATTCTTTCATGATCAAATCGTTTCCAAAAATTGTGATAACTTGATTACCCTTGAGCATCATAAAGAGCTTAGTCTTCTTTTGGGGTATGAAGAAATGAAATGCATAACTAAGGGTATTCCAAAATTTAATCTCGAGATTTATTGATTTTGATCTAGAGGAAATTTATATGTTTTGTGCGGTAAATTGCGTTGAGAATCCTTATATGCCAAATATCTAAAGTCAAGAAAACAAATGGAATATGAAGAGAGTACTAATGAAAAGGAAAATGTTTCACTATACGCTCCTAGTGTTTATTATGATGAATCAGGTAACGAGGAGGAGCTTCCTATCTAATAAATCTCTTCAACAAGAAGCTTGAAAAAATTAATTAAACCCACACATGGTGTGGTGAAGAAGAATAAAAGAAGAAAGAATATAGGTAAAAAGGTATCTCTCCAAAATAATGTTGCTCCCATCACCATCGTGCCTCATGAAACTCAATCAAATATGTTGATGGAGGATTATGATATTGATGATGATTTTGTTGTGCCTATTGCTTGTTGTGATGATTATGATTGGGAAGGCAACGATATCCCTTATGATATTGAAAATCCTTTTAGCACTTGCTTGGAAGAATATGATAATAATGTTTGCTATACTATTGGTGCCATTCATGCTTTTGATAAGAATGATTGTGATGATATGCAAAACCACAAGCTTGGGGATGCTATGTTTGATGAATATGATATGTTTGAAGATTTATTTGCTGGAAATAATGCTTGTCCTAAGCTTGGGGGTGCTTTGCTTAATGAATATTATCCTTTGATTCCTCCTACTTTCGATAAGAAAATTTATTATGATGATAGCATGCCTCCTATTTATGATGATTACATTGATGAAAGTGGGTGTGGAAGGGTGTCAACTCTAGGTAGTAGTGATCACACTATTTTGGATGGTGTTGAATATTATTACAATATTGATGAAAGTGTATTTGGAGAAGTCATGACTTTATTTATTGATACATCCACTATTTTGGAAGAGGTTTCAATTGACTATGACAATAAAGTTGCTATCTATGATGATTATTATGATGACATGTATGCCATAAAGAGTAATAATTCTTCTATGCTTGTGCATCATGAAAAGAGTACTGTATGTGATAGTTATATTGTTGAATCCATTCATGATGTTTCTGAATATTATTATGAGGAACTTATGCTCTTACATATCTCAATAATATCAAATTTCTTCTCTATGTGTTGATTGTTTTGAAGTTGCACTTGTTTTACCTTCCTATGCTAGTTGATTCTTGTTCCCATAAGTTGTTTTATCATAAAATCCCTATGCATAGGAAGTGGTTTATACCTAAATGTGCTAGTCATATGCTTCATGATGCTCTCTTCATGTTTCAATTCTTATCCTTTATGCGAGCATCATTGAAATCATCATGCCTAGCTAAAAGGCATTAAAGAAAAGTGCTTGCTGGGAGACAACCCATCACTTTTACCTACTGTTTTTGTGTGTTCACATGATTAGGCTACTGTAGTAATCATGTTTTATTGCTTTTGTTTCAATAAAGTGCCAAATAAGACTTTTGGGATGGCTCACGGTAATAGTTGATTTGATCTTGCTGAAAAACAGAAACTTTTGCACTCAGGAAAACAATTATCATTTATAACAGAAGCGTGATAAAATGCTGATTCTTTTTTCAGAATATTAATAGACAAATTACTCAGGTTTTCCTAATTTTTTCAGAATTGTTGGAGTAGTAGAAGTATGATTGGAGTACAGATTACTACAGATTGTTCTGTTTTTGACAGATTCTGTTTTCAATGCATAGTTTGCTTGTTTTCCAGTTTCTATGGCTTATATTGCTCAATATAAATTATGGAAATGATATGCTACATTAGGCATTGTGTGAGAACAATTATGAATCTTGTATTTGACACTACCAAAAGTGAAATGGTTTGCTCTTTATAATACTAACCTATCTCACAAAGTTCCGTTAAGTTTTGTGTGATTGAAGTTTTCAAGTTTTGGGTGAGACGTCGATATGAGGAGAATGAGGAGTGACAAGACCCTAAGCTTGGGGATGGCCAAGGCACCCCAAGGTAATATTCAAGGAAGACCCAAGCAACTAAGCTTGGGGATGCCCCGGAGGGCATCCCCTCTTTCTTCTCCAACATTATCGGTAACCTTACTTGGAGCTATGTTTTCATTCATCACATGACATGTGTTTTGCATGGAGCCTCAATTTATTTTGTTAGGATTTGCTTGCTGTTATTTATAATAATGTTTTTCATCTTTTATTTCAATAAAAGTGGCAATGATAGCCTTTGCAATGCTTATTTTGCAAGTACACATGTTGCTGTTTGAAAACAGAAAGTTTACCGCTGTTGCAAAAATTCCCTAGAAATGTCAGAATGTGATAAAATGTTGACACTTTTAGAAAAATGAGATATGATAAATTTTCTACAGTGTGGTAAATTTTCATAATTTTTGGAGTTTAAGAAGTATTGATACTCTTGCATTCTTTATAGACTGTACTGGTTTGGTAGATTGCTGTTATGTCTGCATTGTTTGCATATAATTGCTTGTTTAATGATTCTATTTGAGGATCAGACTATTAAATATGCAGAGACATTTAGTATGCAATGTTGAATCATAATTTTAGTGATTTTCTACAGTAGAGAATGATAAGGATTTTGCATTGGTTTATACTAACTTATCTCACGAGTTCTTGTTGAGTTTTGTGTGGATGAAGCTTTTGAGATTTAGGAAAACCGTGATATGAGAAGAATTAAGGAGACATAAAAGCTCAAGCTTGGGGATTCCCAAGGCATCCCAAGGTAATATTCAAGAAGTCTCGAGCATCTAAGCTTGGGGATGCCCCGGTAGGCATCCCACCTTTCTTCTTCAACAATTATCGGTTAGTATCGGTTGAGCCTAAGTTTTTGCTTCTTCACATGATGCGTGGTATCCTTGGATTGTCATTTTTTTTGCTTGCTGTTTTGATAAAGTACTTAGATCTGAAAGTTTTTAAATAAAATAGAGTCCACAAATAGTTGCCACGGAGGCTAAGTAAGCAGCATTCACATCCCGTCAACGAAGCTCTTTTCTATGGAATTGCTCTAGTGCTTCACATATATCTTTTTGAGCACGGTGTTCTTTATTATTTTTTAAAAAAATCTCTCTTGCTTCACTTAAGTTAATTTCAGAGAAAGAAATATTATGCTCATGATCTTCATTTATATCTTTTTGGAGTAGCTTGTCATTTACTCTTGTTCTTCACTTATATCCTATGAGTAAATTGTTGAATAGATTGATTGTCATGAAGTTGAAATCATATCATGCCTAGTGGTAGCTTCACATTGAGTTTAGAAAGTGAAATATTTTGAGGCTTGACAATCACAATATTGGTCATACAAGCAATTCACGAATAATTAGTATAAGGAAGAGAACTTTCACATATAAATACACTACCATGGAAATCTTTTGTGATTGTGAGCCCCCATCAAGATATTATATGCCAAAATTGTTGACGTTGGACAAGGAAGACAACGTAATGGTTTATGTTTGTTCATATTCACACAGAAGTTATATTGTCATAGGTCCTTCAACATGTGGTGCTTGCCCCCCCATCTTCTCCAGCCAAAAATTCCACACCAAGTAGAGATACTACTTGTGCATCCAAAAACCCTTAAACCCAAATCTTATTTTCAAGAGTCCACCATACCTACCTAAGGGTTGAGCAAGATCCTTCAAGTAAGTTTTCATTGGTGCAATAAGGCAATAAAAATTTCTTCTCAAAGTGCAAGATCATTTAGTGTAAGAAAAAATTGAGCGTTGTACGAACTAGTGATGGTAAAGCAATAGAAGCGACAGACTGCATAATAAAGGTTGCTATCACAATGGGTAATATAACGTGACATTCTTTTGCACTAAGGGATTGAGCATACAAACAAATAAGCGCATTGCAACCTCTGCTTCCCACTGCGATGGGCCTATCTTTTACTTTTCAGTATTTACTTTTATGTAAAGAGTCAAAGTATTCCTCTCTATTCCTTTTTATTTTCTCTTTTGGTAACCATCAGGTAGCGAGGAAAGATCTAGGCACATATGTCTAGTTGAATATGGGTAGCATGAGTTATTATTGTTGACATCACCATTGAGGTGAATACGTTGGGAGGCAAAACAATAAGCCCCTATCTTTCTATGTGCCCGGTTGAAACGTTTTGCTCATGTGTATGAGGTGAGTGTTAGCAATCATAGAAGACTATATGATGGTTGAGTATGTGGATCTCTTACTTAAGCTTTGTTGAATAAGTTCAATTGCAATTGCTTGGTGACTAAGAACATGGGTTGTTGGGTTTCAAGAGAATTCATTGTTTGAACCTTAACATGTGAATTGATTGCCACGATAACATGAGAAGTTTCATAAGAAATAATTGCGATTATGATGCTAGGAAAAGTGATTGAAATTATCATTGATTAACCTTGTGCACTTTGCTAGCATTCACACTTCATAAATTATTTCTTTTATCATTTACCTACTTGAGGACGAGTAGGAATTAAGCTAGGGGATGCTGATACGTCTCCAACGTATCTATAATTTATGGAGTATTCATGTCGTTATATTATCATTCTTGGATGTTTTACAATCATTTTATAGCAACTTTATATCATTTTTTGGGACTAACCTATTGACCCAGTGCCCAGTGCCAGTTGTTGTTTTTTGCTTGTTTTTTACACTTCAGAAAATCAATATCAAACGGAGTCCAAACACCGCGAAACTTTTTGTGGATTTTTTATGGGCTAGAAGACTCCCGCTGGGCCAAAGCAGCACCAGGGGGTGCCCCGATGGGGGAACAACCCACCAGGGCACGCCAGGGCCCCCTGGCACGCCCAGGTGGGATGTGCCCACCTCGGTGGCCTCACATACCCCTTCTTTGACCTATAAATTCCTAAATATTCCGAAACCCTTTGGGATTAACCTAGATCAGAAGTTCCGCCGCCGCAAGGCTCCGTAGCCACCAAAAACCAATCTAGACCTATTCCGGCACCCTGCCGAAGGGGGAGAATCATCTCCGGTGGCCATCTTCATCATCCCGGCGGCCACCACGATGAGGAGGGAGTAGTCCACCATCGAGGCTGAGGGTTTGTACCAGTAGCTATGTGTTTAATCTCTCTCTCTCTCTCTCTCGTCATCTATATCATGGGCTTTGTTAATATAGTTGGATCATATGATGTTTCTCCCCTCTATACTCTTCTTGCGATGAATTGAATCTTTACCCTTTGATGTTTTGTCATGTTGGATTGAATATTCAAATTTGAGAACACATGATGTATGTCTTGAGGTATGAATACTTGATATACGTTATGGCACTCAACTTGCAGATTCCCATGGTGATATTGGGGTAATCTATGCATAGGGGTTGATGCATGTTTTTATTATCTTTTCTCCGGTAGAAACTTTGGGGTCTCTTTGTAGTTCTTTGTGTGGATTCAGTATTATGAATATGAATATGCTTTGGTGTTATTGTAGTTCGAACTCTAGTATAGATCGAACGGAAAAAAAGCTTCGAGTTATTTTAGTACAAACACTTGAATAGATCGAGTGAAAAGAATAGCTTTGAGGTGGTCTCGTACCCTACAAACAATTTCTATCTTTTGTTCTCCGCTAATTGAAACTCGGGAGTGATTCTTTGTTGCACTTTGAGGGATAATGTCAGGACCCCGACTCGATGCCACATAGGTCTAGCATGTAGCACCTCATATCACTTTGCGGCCTCATGCACGGTATTCCCACGGGTGTCGCCTTACCTTTGCCCGGGACCGTTTGTGTCTTTTGGCACACGTATATGATAGTGTCGCTAGCACCCATATGATAAGGAGCCCGGGCTGACATGGCTAGTCGTAAACCCAAAGTGGCACAGACTTACAGGGACAGGCATCCATGACCCAGCATCGAACGTGTCGGTCATCAGCGAGTGAATCCAGGCTGTAGCACTGGGCTAGCAGGACTCCGGTGAACCGGGCTGTAGCAGGCTAACAGGACTCCGGTATTCATCGCGTGACATTTCCCCGAAGGGACAGACACAGGAACGAAGAAGGACACATGCCGGCCAGCCTAAGTGTTCCGGAGCAGTAGCAAGCTACCATGGCTCGGTGGAAACACTAGGAGACATTTCCCGGTAAGAGAGGCTACTAAAGATAAACAACTAGATGGTCAGATCCCACACATACCAAGCATTTCAATAACATACACACAATATGCTCGATATGTGCAAATACAACATGGCATCACAACATGACTCTACGACTCGAGTATTTATTCAATAGGCTCCGAGGAGCGAGATATTACAAACAGGGGTCTCATGACCCAACAATCAGAGCATACAAATCAAAGCACAAGCGGAAGCTATCATGTCTGAGTACAGACATCTATAAATGAAAAAGGCTGAGAAGCCTGACTATCTATCAGATCCTGTCGAGGGCACAAGATCGTAGCTGAGGTATCAAGCTAAACGTCGAAGACCACGCGGAAATACTAGTGAGACTGAAGTCTCTCTGCAAAACATAAAATAGGCAAACGTGAGTACAAATGTACCCAGCAAGACTTACATCAGAACTATCTACATATGCATCATTATCAACAAGGGATGGTGGGGTTTAACTGCAGCAAGCCAGCTTTGACTCGGTGGCTATCCTGAACTACGACTGCAAGTAACTCTTTTGAAGTGGCGCACACGAGTCCACATATTCACCATATCAATACACCACTATGGATCCGCTCCCGTCTCCCTACGAGAACGCCATCCATAGCACTCACGCTTATCTTGCGCATTTTAAAGTATCCACTTTCACTTGTCTATGAACTGATATAAGCAACCCAGAAGTCCTTTTCCGCGGACACGGCTATTCGAATAGATGATGTTAACCCTGCAGGGGTGTACTTCTTCACACACGCTCTCACCACTTACCGCCGTTTACACGACATGTACTCGGCAACCTTCAAGCGGAAGCCCAACGTGGGTGTCGGCCACGGCCTACCTAAACACTCAAGTCTCTAGTCCAGGTTTATCGCCTATTCGGGTTCCATCCATGAGGAGATCCGGCCGGAGTTTCGCTCACAGCCCCAAACGATGTGTACAGGGTTCCGTGACACCAAACGGGCGCCCGGTTTACCCGGCCACGTGCCTACCGCATCACAGCCCACCCCTACGGTCAGCGCTGCGCACGGCCTCCAGCATACTACAAACACCAGAAACTACTTGCAACTCCTGGACAGAGGACAAGGGTGATCAAGAAGCCGAGAGGGTCCATTGGTTTCGGGCCCAATGCGTGGTAGTAGCTGAATCATGGATCACAAACACAGAACTCAGTTCCTGAGGACGGCTGCAATGAGACAACCCACCATGTACTCCTACATGGCCTCTCACCGCTACCTTTACCAAATCGTGTTCACACACTTAGCTCACACACAGTAGGACATGTTCACACGCCTCTGATTCATCCCCGATGAATCAGACCTGACTCAACTCTAAGCAGTAGCAGGCATGACAAACAAACATGAATGAGTAGGCACAACAGGGCTCAAACAACTCCTACTCATGCTAGTGGGTTTCATCTATTTACTGTGGCAATGACAGGTCATGCAGAGGATAAAGGGGTTCAACTACCGCAGCAAGTAACAGATGAATCGGTATTGTCCTAATGCAGTAAAAGAGAGCAGGAGCGAGAGAGTGGGATTTTATCGGAATGAACAAGGGGGTTTTGCTTGCCTGGCACTTCTGAAGATAACATTGAGTCTTCATCAGTGTCAACGATCACATCATCGGTATCACGTCTATCGAGAGGGGACAATTACCGGCAACATAGAAGGGAACACAATCAATGCAATGCACAATATGATGCATGATCATGACATGGCAAAATGAATGTGTTTTGAGCTAATGCAACTAGCAACAGATTAAATGAAGTTGGTTTGAATACAAGATTCAAATTTAAACTCCATATGTGATTATTCAAATGCCATTTAATTGATTTGTGCTAAACAGCACCTATAAGTTGTTCTAACATGCATGAAAATGGTACAGATGGATTCCTTGAATTTTTCTGATAATTTTTCATATATAAATTATTTAATTTGGAGTTACGGTTAATTTTCTATGATTTATTGAAGTTTTAGGCATTTTCTGGAATTAATAAATCATTTTTGATTTATTTTAATTTCCAGAAACAAATACTGCGTCAGCATGACGTATTAGTGACGTCAGCAGGTCAACGTGGCTGGTCCAGGTCAAACCTGACGGCTGGGACCCGCACGTCAGTGTAACAGGCAGGGACAGAGGCTGACTGGTGGGTCCGGTCAATGCTGACATGGCAAAGTCAACGGTGACAGGCGGGGCCCTCTGAGGTTAGTGCTAATTTAACAGAGAGGTTAAACTAATTAATTAGGCACGGGGGCCCACTTGGCAGTGGCTCTAGTGGGTGATTAGCGGGGTGTTTACGCCCTAATTAAGTGGCCACGTCGGCGAGTGACGCCGGCGACCACGGCGACGGCGAGACCTCGCCGGAGTTGCTCGGGACGGCGCTACGGCCCGCGGCTGGTCGCGCTGAGGGCACCAAGGGATGGCCCTTGCTCTCGCGCATCCAGAGGACCAAGTGGGAGGTCGTGGGGTCGCCGGAACTCATGCCGGCGACGAGCTTTGGCGGCGATGGTGTTCGGTGGTGCTCGGGCGCGTCGCTACGGTGCATCAGTGAGCAAATGGAGAGGCTGGGCAGCACCTGCTAGTCATGGGGAGCACTAAGAGCAGCTCAGTGCGGCCAGGGGAGCACGGAGGCTATGCGTGCAGCAGCAATGGCGGACGGTGGCTTCGGTGCTCGTGGGGAACGGCGCTACGGCACGGAGGGGAGCATGCTGAGTTAGGGGAGAGGGTCAGTGACTCACGGCGATGACGAGGGGACGCTCGGCGAGGTCGGGGACGGTCCGGAGCCGGCGAATTTGACGAAGATGGCCGGCGGGTCCGAGGTAGAAGACGACGGCGATGGCGGCGATGCAGGGCTTCCGGAGGGCTGTGGATCGGTGGGGAGGAAGAGGGGGTCGAGGCGGAGCTCCTGGGTGCATCGGCGAGGCTAGGGGTGGCCGGTGGCCATGGGTACGGCGACGATGACGGCGAGCTCCGCTCGGTCGCGGGAGGGGAAACAGAGGAGCGAGGGGGAGGGAGGTCCAGAGAGCGAGGGAGAAGTGAGAGGGGGTCGGGGACGTCTCCGTGGCGTCGCGAGGAAGTCGGGGAGGCTGCCACGGCGAAGCAGGAGGTGGCCGGCGTCGGCGCGCGTGCGTCCAGCACGCAGCTGCTTCGGGGCGAGGGGGAGGAAGATGACTGGCAGCTGGGCTGCACAGTAACGGGCCGCGCAGAAACTGGGCCGGCTACAGGTAAGTGGCCCAGGTACGGGTCTTTCTCTCTCTCTCTTTTTCTAATTATCTCAGTTTTCTATTATTCTGTAAATTTAGGGCTTTATTAAAAATACTCAGACACTTTCAAAAATCATAAAACTAATCATGGCTACTGTTTAGAATATATCCAACAGTAAACATTTTAGTTTATGATTATTTGGGCATTTGAAATATTTAATAGCATTTAAATGCCCAAATGAAAATACTATATGATTTAATTCAGTGACCAAATATGTCCTGCAAAAATATAAACCATTTTTGGTAGATGCTTCCACCTCAAACCAGAAATGTTGAACATTTTTAGAGGACATTTTGAGTTCAATGAAAAAGGTTTTATTTTGACCCTAGTTGAATTCATTTGGTGCTAGGGCTTAGTCAATCCCCATCTCAGGTTTAAATGAAATTTAAACATGATGTAACACTCTAATGCATGCACTAGGCATTGTCAGAACTAGGGATGTGACAACTCACCCCCACTAAACAAGAATCTCGTCTCGAGATTCAAGCGTAGGGTAAGATGAAGGGGAAACGCAAACTAGTATAATCTTCATGATCCAGGGTGCACTTCAAATGAACGTTGATTTGAACACCATCTTTGTCTTGAAGTCTTGCTCTGAGAAATCCTGTCAACATGACACGGAGGGAAGGAGGAGACTCTAGAAGGGTCGATCTCCTCGAAGATCGAACAACTCAGGACTAACTCCCGGAATGAGACATAGGACCATCTCTCGGGTTGAGACACGAGATACACATCAAGAGGGGTGGAAAGAAACGGATGACGAAGGTTCACTAGGTAGACAACAATTCCAGACTCAAGAATGTGGTAAACGATTGTCAACGTAGCGAGGAGTTGAGTTGCCAAGATACCATAACGATACACCTTAAGGAAGGTGACTCGTAGAGATATCCCCTTAAGTGGCAAAAAGAATTACTTTTGATTCAGAGATCATTGAAACTCTTTAAACCAGCCTAAGACAATTCTCGAGCGATCGTTTGGAGGGGGTCGGTAGAATGGCATACTCAAACTTGGATGATGTGGATTACCTTGTTGAAGACAACGTAATGGATGAATTTGCTTATCACCGGAATGGAAGAGACCCATGGTAGAATGATACATTGGCGGTGCAAGCTAGGAACAAAATGCAAATGCTGGGAATGATTCTGGTAACTGGGGAAGAACCCAACAATAGGGAGTGAATTCACTGTTTGAGAAGGTCACAGCATTGCCGAGGAAACTGAGAGCAAACCCAGTTAGTGCCGATGATAACACGTAGCGCTTGTGCGTGCTCTCAAGAACTTGAGCAATTCCATAATCATCAAGGTTTTACCAACATCCGTGTCAAGGGTCCGGTAACACAACTTACTACCATGATGAATGGTGATGGAGGATGCAGATGCAAAGGAAGATAACATCATCTCAGATTTCACCCTAGCGAGGCCAAGGAGACAAAATCTGGGCGATCGACCGAGAGACATTTAGCACTCCGCTTCTAATGTTCTCCTTGATGTGCTAGCGTAACCATTCATAGATATGGTTTGATATCTAGAACATCAAGTAAAAAGGTCGGACTTCGGGATCTCAAAATCCATAGGGGCAACTAGGGAGTAAATCCTACGAAATCCCTATGGGGAGGTGGCCAACTTCCTCAATCAAGATATTATAATAACAGGTCTTCCGGCTGGATGTGTTGGCCACGACATCCACTTTACCGGTTTTCGAGGGACCGATATTATAGTTCTTGGGAAATGTTCCAAACCATCATATCTGCCTGAGATTCAGATCTGGTTGGTGTCAGGATATTCCAGACTCATCGAGTCTAGGAAGAAAAATGAAAGTTTGCAACACAAATCGACGAGATGACGTTGCGGGATTCTCGGGAGATGAACTACGATAGTAAGCTCCAAAACATGAGCTGGTTCTGCTACAAACACGTGAACACGTTGTCCTAGACAAAACATTATCACATGGTAGTCTTACAACAAAACACTACCGAGTTCAGGTGGGGAACCATAATCGAGGATATTGAAGTCCTTGCATAAGGCATGCTCTTAAGAAGAAACTTCTTCTCCTTGAACAAATCAATCAGTGGCTTGGTGTGCTCGGAACACATATGGAATGAAGGTTGCAAGTCTCCAAACCATAGAATACTTCGCACATATGCATGACTGACTTGGGATGATTCCAGAGGAAGCAAAACTAACTTCCTCAAATTCACGGCGGCAACTTTCACCAAATGCACGTGTATAAGAGGAAGTCACTCCTTTCATCAAACAAATACTTCATGAGCTAGCATGAAGAAAATGCTTCAAAAGTTTCCAACACTAACTTGTTGTCCAACAAGACCATGGAGGAGATAAGGATGTTGTCAATGGGCTCAACAACAATTCATCTAGGTTTCCTTTTAAAAGGAATTCCATAGTTAAGTGAACACGGTGATAGCATTGGTCAGACCAAAGATGTAATGGTGTATGCTCGAGGGATCAACCACGAATAAGACAACATTACGAACATCGTTGGTTCTGACTTGATTTGACGATAGCCCACACTCAAATCAAAAGATTGATAAGACAATAGGTCCAGCAACTGATCACAGGGACCAATCGATGAAGATATCATCTTTCTTCAACACACACTACACAAGAATATCCTTTTGGGACGAACTAAGTCAGGCAAGCTTTTATCTTCCAACTCTCCAAGTTGTTGTCTAGCTTAACCAACTAGCTCAGGGATATCTAACACCGATTCTTGGAGAGAAGGTGGTTCACAAGAAACCAACTTGATCACGAGCTCAACATAGCGGTCAGGTGACAACCTGGTAATACTTCCGAGAAGATCTTCGGAAATCACGAACCACCGATATGTTACTAAGCTCGAGAACAATCTTGCTTTTCAGGGCAAGATGATATGATCAAATGAGCGAGGACTTAGCAAATCCTATCTCATCAATCGAGGAGTGCACCAGGAAAATGGACTAGGTAGCACAATCAACCTTAGGGTGATGATTCAATAGTCAACTCGCTAAGGATGACGTTATTGTCCATTTAACTACCAAGCAACGTAGTTGCTTGGAGTATTGATTTCACACATCATGATTCACTTGTCGACATTCCGGTTACAATAACACAGGAACCGAGGAATGAACAATGATGGCAAGAAGTATCACTGTACCAAGAGTTCATAGGATGGGGTGCAATTCCTATAACAATCCCGATATAAAAGATGGTAATACTCCAAGGTAGAACAGAGCAAAAGCTGGATTGGCATTTGATCTGCGGAGCACAACTTCTTTGACCCAATCCTGGATATGGAAGAGGTACTGGAGTTTGTTTCTCCTAGTCATTCTGAATGGAATGGCTTGACGGACCACAAGAGTAATAGGCATCGATGAACGAATGCACACATAATCTTGACTATCAATTGATAGACGGGGGTCAGAAGACAACTAAAGAGGGACAACTCAAAGGAACATACGATTTTCTGAGTTGTGGATGCATGGTTTAGCATGTCGAACGAATTCAACATATTTCTTCCGGATAACCCAAGCAGAAAGGTAGAACTGGCAGAGCCACAATATATAATGGAGAACTCATCAAAAATAATCCTGTTGTGATATTTCAGTTCAACGAGGAACTTCTGCCATAAGTAGTTCATGGTATTTGGAAGAAGAAGATACCACGGACTTCAAGGACTATCGCAAAGGTTGCTAATATCCTAAAGGAACGAGCAAAACTATCAACATGAAGCAAGTAGGGTGAATCTCGGGTTCAAAACCCAGGGATAGAATACCTACTACTAAATGGCATCACGGGATGCTTTCGATAATGACGGCCAGAGTCATCACACTGGAACATAAATCATGGCTAGACTACTAGATGATCCCCTGAGACACCTAGGGTCATAATAGTAACTCCAACATAATGTCAAGGCAATAGAATACCTCAACTCAACAATTAGTGTGATTGAGCTGGCATAAAGGAACATCGAAACCAGAGGGAAAGGATTTTGCAAATGCATCAGACTATTTAGAAACCTGGAATGACTCGGACAGCATAACGGCTGTAAATGCTCAGAAAAGATTTGAGACATTCACAAAAATGGTGGCATAACCACTCAGAAGCACAATATCAAGGTCTCGAGATCAACAGTTAACATACAGAAGTACTAGGAACTGAAACGAGGCTTAATCCAACAATCTTATAAGTCTACGGATTAGTAACACGTGATCCTGATAGAAAGAAGAGATAGCCTAGTTCTTAATCCCCGTAGAAGAGAAGATGATGACTCAGATCAGAAGGCCATGAGGTATAAGGAGTAAAAAGAGCCTTACGTTCCATCCCACAATCAATTCCCTTATATAACTAAAGAATTTCTAGACTCAACTTCGACCAGTTTGGCTTGGTAACCTACAGGCAGTCAAGCTCTGATACCAACGCTGTCAGGACCCCGACTCGATGCCACATAGGTCTAGCATGTAACACCTCATATCACTTTGCGGCCTCACGCACGGTATTCCCACGGGTGTCGCCTTACCTTTGCCCGGGACCGTTTGCGTCTTTTGGCACACGTATATGATAGTGTCGCTAGCACCCATATGATAAGGAGCCCGGGCTGACATGGCTAGTCGTAAACCCAAAGTGGCACAGACTTACAGGGACAGGCATCCATGACCCAGCATCGAACGTGTCGGTCATCAGCGAGTGAATCCAGGCTGTAGCACTGGGCTAGCAGGACTCCGGTGAACCGGGCTGTAGCAG
This sequence comes from Triticum aestivum, assembly GCF_018294505.1. Classification (NCBI taxonomy): domain Eukaryota; kingdom Viridiplantae; phylum Streptophyta; class Magnoliopsida; order Poales; family Poaceae; genus Triticum; species Triticum aestivum. The sequence continues at coordinate 279,790,879 of NC_057803.1, read as the reverse complement.
GCTAACAGGACTCCGGTATTCATCGCGTGACATTTCCCCGAAGGGACAGACACAGGAACGAAGAAGGACACATGCCGGCCAGCCTAAGTGTTCCGGAGCAGTAGCAAGCTACCATGGCTCGGTGGAAACACTAGGAGACATTTCCCGGTAAGAGAGGCTACTAAAGATAAACAACTAGATGGTCAGATCCCACACATACCAAGCATTTCAATAACATACACACAATATGCTCGATATGTGCAAATACAACATGGCATCACAACATGACTCTACGACTCGAGTATTTATTCAATAGGCTCCGAGGAGCGAGATATTACAAACAGGGGTCTCATGACCCAACAATCAGAGCATACAAATCAAAGCACAAGCGGAAGCTATCATGTCTGAGTACAGACATCTATAAATGAAAAAGGCTGAGAAGCCTGACTATCTATCAGATCCTGTCGAGGGCACAAGATCGTAGCTGAGGTATCAAGCTAAACGTCGAAGACCACGCGGAAATACTAGTGAGACTGAAGTCTCTCTGCAAAAACATAAAATAGGCAAACGTGAGTACAAATGTACCCAGCAAGACTTACATCAGAACTATCTACATATGCATCATTATCAACAAGGGATGGTGGGGTTTAACTGCAGCAAGCCAGCTTTGACTCGGTGGCTATCCTGAACTACGACTGCAAGTAACTCTTTTGAAGTGGCGCACACGAGTCCACATATTCACCATATCAATACACCACTATGGATCCGCTCCCGTCTCCCTACGAGAACGCCATCCATAGCACTCACGCTTATCTTGCGCATTTTAAAGTATCCACTTTCACTTGTCTATGAACTGATATAAGCAACCCAGAAGTCCTTTTCCGCGGACACGGCTATTCGAATAGATGATGTTAACCCTGCAGGGGTGTACTTCTTCACACACGCTCTCACCACTTACCGCCGTTTACACGACATGTACTCGGCAACCTTCAAGCGGAAGCCCAACGTGGGTGTCGGCCACGGCCTACCTAAACACTCAAGTCTCTAGTCCAGGTTTATCGCCTATTCGGGTTCCATCCATGAGGAGATCCGGCCGGAGTTTCGCTCACAGCCCCAAACGATGTGTACAGGGTTCCGTGACACCAAACGGGCGCCCGGTTTACCCGGCCACGTGCCTACCGCATCACAGCCCACCCCTACGGTCAGCGCTGCGCACGGCCTCCAGCATACTACAAACACCAGAAACTACTTGCAACTCCTGGACAGAGGACAAGGGTGATCAAGAAGCCGAGAGGGTCCATTGGTTTCGGGCCCAATGCGTGGTAGTAGCTGAATCATGGATCACAAACACAGAACTCAGTTCCTGAGGACGGCTGCAATGAGACAACCCACCATGTACTCCTACATGGCCTCTCACCGCTACCTTTACCAAATCGTGTTCACACACTTAGCTCACACACAGTAGGACATGTTCACACGCCTCTGATTCATCCCCGATGAATCAGACCTGACTCAACTCTAAGCAGTAGCAGGCATGACAAACAAACATGAATGAGTAGGCACAACAGGGCTCAAACAACTCCTACTCATGCTAGTGGGTTTCATCTATTTACTGTGGCAATGACAGGTCATGCAGAGGATAAAGGGGTTCAACTACCGCAGCAAGTAACAGATGAATCGGTATTGTCCTAATGCAGTAAAAGAGAGCAGGAGCGAGAGAGTGGGATTTTATCGGAATGAACAAGGGGGTTTTGCTTGCCTGGCACTTCTGAAGATAACATTGAGTCTTCATCAGTGTCAACGATCACATCATCGGTATCACGTCTATCGAGAGGGGACAATTACCGGCAACATAGAAGGGAACACAATCAATGCAATGCACAATATGATGCATGATCATGACATGGCAAAATGAATGTGTTTTGAGCTAATGCAACTAGCAACAGATTAAATGAAGTTGGTTTGAATACAAGATTCAAATTTAAACTCCATATGTGATTATTCAAATGCCATTTAATTGATTTGTGCTAAACAGCACCTATAAGTTGTTCTAACATGCATGAAAATGGTACAGATGGATTCCTTGAATTTTTCTGATAATTTTTCATATATAAATTATTTAATTTGGAGTTACGGTTAATTTTCTATGATTTATTGAAGTTTTAGGCATTTTCTGGAATTAATAAATCATTTTTGATTTATTTTAATTTCCAGAAACAAATACTGCGTCAGCATGACGTATTAGTGACGTCAGCAGGTCAACGTGGCTGGTCCAGGTCAAACCTGACGGCTGGGACCCGCACGTCAGTGTAACAGGCAGGGACAGAGGCTGACTGGTGGGTCCGGTCAATGCTGACATGGCAAAGTCAACGGTGACAGGCGGGGCCCTCTGAGGTTAGTGCTAATTTAACAGAGAGGTTAAACTAATTAATTAGGCACGGGGGCCCACTTGGCAGTGGCTCTAGTGGGTGATTAGCGGGGTGTTTACGCCCTAATTAAGTGGCCACGTCGGCGAGTGACGCCGGCGACCACGGCGACGGCGAGACCTCGCCGGAGTTGCTCGGGACGGCGCTACGGCCCGCGGCTGGTCGCGCTGAGGGCACCAAGGGATGGCCCTTGCTCTCGCGCATCCAGAGGACCAAGTGGGAGGTCGTGGGGTCGCCGGAACTCATGCCGGCGACGAGCTTTGGCGGCGATGGTGTTCGGTGGTGCTCGGGCGCGTCGCTACGGTGCATCAGTGAGCAAATGGAGAGGCTGGGCAGCACCTGCTAGTCATGGGGAGCACTAAGAGCAGCTCAGTGCGGCCAGGGGAGCACGGAGGCTATGCGTGCAGCAGCAATGGCGGACGGTGGCTTCGGTGCTCGTGGGGAACGGCGCTACGGCACGGAGGGGAGCATGCTGAGTTAGGGGAGAGGGTCAGTGACTCACGGCGATGACGAGGGGACGCTCGGCGAGGTCGGGGACGGTCCGGAGCCGGCGAATTTGACGAAGATGGCCGGCGGGTCCGAGGTAGAAGACGACGGCGATGGCGGCGATGCAGGGCTTCCGGAGGGCTGTGGATCGGTGGGGAGGAAGAGGGGGTCGAGGCGGAGCTCCTGGGTGCATCGGCGAGGCTAGGGGTGGCCGGTGGCCATGGGTACGGCGACGATGACGGCGAGCTCCGCTCGGTCGCGGGAGGGGAAACAGAGGAGCGAGGGGGAGGGAGGTCCAGAGAGCGAGGGAGAAGTGAGAGGGGGTCGGGGACGTCTCCGTGGCGTCGCGAGGAAGTCGGGGAGGCTGCCACGGCGAAGCAGGAGGTGGCCGGCGTCGGCGCGCGTGCGTCCAGCACGCAGCTGCTTCGGGGCGAGGGGGAGGAAGATGACTGGCAGCTGGGCTGCACAGTAACGGGCCGCGCAGAAACTGGGCCGGCTACAGGTAAGTGGCCCAGGTACGGGTCTTTCTCTCTCTCTCTTTTTCTAATTATCTCAGTTTTCTATTATTCTGTAAATTTAGGGCTTTATTAAAAATACTCAGACACTTTCAAAAATCATAAAACTAATCATGGCTACTGTTTAGAATATATCCAACAGTAAACATTTTAGTTTATGATTATTTGGGCATTTGAAATATTTAATAGCATTTAAATGCCCAAATGAAAATACTATATGATTTAATTCAGTGACCAAATATGTCCTGCAAAAATATAAACCATTTTTGGTAGATGCTTCCACCTCAAACCAGAAATGTTGAACATTTTTAGAGGACATTTTGAGTTCAATGAAAAAGGTTTTATTTTGACCCTAGTTGAATTCATTTGGTGCTAGGGCTTAGTCAATCCCCATCTCAGGTTTAAATGAAATTTAAACATGATGTAACACTCTAATGCATGCACTAGGCATTGTCAGGACTAGGGATGTGACAGATAATCATATGATCCAACTATGTTAGCACTGTTGAGAGATTGCACTAGTGAAAGTACGGATCCTAGGCCTTGTTTTCAAGCATTGCAATACCATTTTGTGCCCATTTACTATTTGCTACCTTGCTGTTTTTATTTATTCAGATTATAAAAATATATTTCTACCATCCATATTACTTTTATCACCATCTCTTCGCCGAACTAGTGCACCTATACAATTTGCCATTGTATTGGGTGTGTTGGGGACACAAGAGATTTCTTGTATTTGGTTGCATGGTCGTTTGAGAGAGATTATCTTCATCCTACACCTCTCACGCATTGATAAACCTTAGGTCATCCACTTAAGGGAAAATTGCTACTGTCCTACAAAACTCTGCGCTTCGAGGCCCAACACGTGTCTACAAGAATAATGCTGCGTAGTAGACATCAGCAGGCAGCTCAAGTTTATATGTATTTTCATTTATTTTCTCTAACACCTTAAAAGGACCACCAGCACGTGGCATTAGCTTTGATTTGCGCAAATCAAGAAATCTATCCTTATGCAAATGTAACCAAACAAGATCTCCAGGTGAAAAAACAACATGTTTTCTACCCTTATCTCTGGCAAGTTTATATTTAGCATTCATACGCTCAATGTTTTCCTTAGTTAACTCATGCATTTTAAGATCAATTCAACACGTTGTTTAGCATCAAAATTAACCTCCTCCGAAGATGGAAGAGGCAACAAATCAATAGGTGCACGAGGTAGGAAACCATACACAATTTCAAGAGGGCACATCTTAGTAGTAGAATGCAACGAACGATTATAAGAAAATTCAATATGAGGCAAGCATTCTTCCCACATTTTCTTATTATTCTTCAAAACAACCCTAAGCATAGTAGACAATGTTCTATGGACTACTTCAGTTTGTCCATCAGTTTGGAGGTGACAAGTTGTAGTGACCCGACCTCAGACGGTCAAGTCTCTGTTCTTAATTGTCATCCCTGGATCGGTATGCTGACACACACAGTACTAGAGGATTTATAACAGAGGTAAATCACATGTATAAAGTAATGTAAATACTATTATCTCAATCCAAATAGCGGAAGTAACAACAAGGTTGTGGATTCCCATCAACAGCAACGGCAAAGTTGAGTGTAGAAATTGTAACCTAACGTATCACTTACTCGTCGTAAGATTCTCGCAACATGAGACGTTGCAGCCGTGTAGGTAAGTACATTGAATGTACTGGCAATTTCACACTGTAGAGCATTGCTGAGTAAATGGCTATCACTACATGCATATGTGGCTAGTGGAGGCTCTACGGTTATCATTTGGATAAAGCTAATTTTTCCCTACAACAAAGGAATATATTTTATTTAACTACAAAGTTTGCTGAAAATTATTGAGAAGGTTCCTCCAACTCAATCCCAAAATAATAATTATAACCCCACAAATTAATTAAGTAAAGTGATGAGATCAAACCAATAGTTCAAGTAGCAGATACTCAAGATGTCCATAACCGGGGACACGGCTAATCATGATTAGTTTGTACACTCTACAGAGGTTTGCGCACTTTTCCCCACAAGACTCGATCTCCTCCATTGAATTTCTCGTACTACATGTTGTTTGAGAAACGGATGATCGAGACACAGTTTTTCTGAAGCATTAATTCTTTACTCTGGGTAAACAGTACCACCTACTTTCCCCCTACATCTGCTAGCCTACCACTGAAAGAGGTCACACAACATACTCAACTATGCAAGAGCCCATAATGGCTTGTGGCTGCACAAGGAAGTTTCTAGCATGAATAATCTTATGATCCCTTTGAGCCTGGGTGGAAAACTGTAGGATGATCACACGGGTACTCTAGGATATCCCAGGACAATACTGGATTGCTCCAGGTGCCCAAACAACCACTGGGTGCTCCAGGGTGCCTCAACCAATCCACCCAGATGTGTATTAAAGTAGCCACCTTAAGTTTAACCATTAATTAAAACTCTCACATCTGTCATGGATCACTAAAGCCAAACCACGTCTACGAGCATAGCATAGCAGTATAAGCAAAATGTAGAAGTAACTCCCAGTGTTGGAAAATAAAGGCAATAGGTACTACCTCATCACTACTTCCCAAAACCCACATGTATTCAAGTCCTAACCATGCAGTGTTTGAGAATCGAAACTAATGCATAAAACTGGGTAATAAAAGGGTATGATCAAAGTGTTACTTGTCTTGTACTATTGATAAAGATGATTCGCACTCATAACTCTTGATAGTTCTACTCGTCACACTCCGTTCGATCTATCATAAGCAAGCAATTGCATACATAAGCACTCATGCAAAAGAATCAAAGAAAAGATCTCGGAAAACTTTGAAAACAAGCAATTAACTTTTGTAATAGAAAACAATTTCTAACAGTACCAAAATTAGGTGGATCTGGTCTTATCAGAAAGTTTAGGTCAAGAGCTTCGATTTGCAAAAGGAATCAACCCAATCGGAGTTACGAAAGTCAAGTTATGATGAAAAGAAGTATGAATATGAATCTGAACAAATTTCGAAATTTGAAAATTTCAAAAAGTTAATGTGATAGGTTCACTGGATAGGTGAAAGCAAGACGAAACTATAGGCGCCGGTTTCATCTAATTTGGATGAACGAGTAAAAAGTTATGGCTATTTAAAAAAATAGGGCCAAGCTGTTTTAAGGAAGAAAAATAGCTACGGCTAAAAAAAATTCTAGGTCTAATGTATAAATACAGAGACTAATTGATAATCTAATTATTCTATCGTACTAGCCTAGAAATAATAAACTATGTGAGTATAAAAAGAAAAAAATGAAGAAAGATACCTTTATAAGTAGAGAAAAGACGACTTCGGGGAGAGGAGACAATTTCTAGAAGTCCCGCCGGAGAGAAGAAAAATATTTTTCTTTAATGAATTTAGCCAAACCCAAATATTGATTTAACCTGAATCGGATGATTTTTGGAGGCTCTATGAGTCTATATTTATAAGTGGAAAAGAGGTTTAGGGGTCAAAGGCTAGGCAATATGGGACTAAACGTATAAAAAAGGGAGACGAAAGAGATAGGAAAACAAAGAAAAGAAACGCCGCCGCATGGGCCTTCGGCCGGCCTGCACGTGTGCGCACATGTGTGCGTGCGCAGAGTTTTTTTCTACCTTTTATTTAGAAAAGGAAACTATATTATTATTGAACAATAAATAAATAAATTGAAGGACAACCAGAAAAAAAATATAGCCCGGCCTGCTGGCTATGTTGTGCACGCAGGCGAGGGATAGCAGACGGTCACTCGTACAGTTTTTTCATAAAAACGAAAAAGGGGTAAACGGAAAATAAGAAAAAGAGTAAAATTAAATATTTTCCATAGGCATAGTATATATCTAAATTTTCAAAAAAAATATTCTACAATATGAACATTTTTCTAGCATCAAATAAAATCCACAAAACTTTAAATAAAGCAAACAGTGCTGCTGTTGTAATAAAACCTAATAAAAATCATTTTAAAAATACCAAAATAATTTCAAATTTATTTCTCAACATTTTTGTATTGTACGGAATCATTTTACCCTAATTTCTATATATTTTTTTGGAGGAAAATAATTTGAATAAAAACCAAATAACTCAAAATTGAAAATAATTTTCAAAGGGACTTTAAATTGGATTTCGTTTAAACTTCTAACTCATATTTCATATGTTTTGAAGAAGTCATTTTATCTTCTCTCATGAAAATCATTGAGTTGCTTAAAGTTTATGAATTTGAAATAGTTCCAAATGGAATTCATATCTTTTCAAAACCCTTTTCATTTATTTAAATGGAAGAAGTCATGTCTTCTTCTCTCTAGGGTTATGAAATGAATTTGAGTTCATGGAGATCATAAATGCAAAAATGAAAGTTTGGGAAAATCCTTTTATTCCCTCTCATCTAACTTTCAAAAAGTTTCTAATTTCACTCAATATCAGACAAGCAACCACACCACAATCAACCAATCAACCAAAACTACTTATTTAATATAACATTCCAACATTTAGAATTTTGGGATGTTACACAAGTAGTACCAAAAAGCAGTTTAGTCCTCAACTTAGCCCATAAACATCTCCAAAAGTGGATAAGAAATTTAGTATCATGATTTGAAACAATAGTATTTGGCACACCATGCAAGCGAATAATTTCACGAAAGAACAAATCAGTAACATTAACAGCATCATCGCTTTTATGACATGGTATAAAGTGTGCCATTTTAGAGAATCTATCCACGACAACAAATATGCTATCCCTCCCTTCTTTGTTTGAGGTAATCCTAAAACAAAATCCATAGAGAAATCCTCCCAAGGAACACTAGGTACATGCAAAGGCATATATAAACCATGAGGATTGAGTCGTGACTTAGCTTTTTGACATGTAGTGCAGCGAGCAACAAAATGCTCAACATCCCGTTTCACCTTTGGACAAAAGAAATGTGTAGCAAGTATATCCCCCATCTTCTTCATGCCAAAGTGTCCCATTAATCCTCCTCCATGCGCCTCCTGCAACAACAAAAGACGAATGGAGCTAGCTTTGAATTCATAGCTTGTTAGCACGAAACACAAATCCATCATTAACGACGAACTTGTTCCATGTTCTCCCTTCTTTACAATCCTGCAATACATCTTTAAATTCAGCATCATGCACATATTCATCTTTGATGGTCTCCAAACCACATATTTTGAAGTCAAGTTGTGAAAGCATAGTATAGCAGCGAGACAATGCATCAACAATAACATTTTCTTTACCATTCTTGTGTTTAATGACATAAGGGAAAGTCTCAATGAATTCAACCCATTTAGCATGTCTACGATTCAGTTTAGCTTGATTTTTAATACGTTTCAAAGATTCATAATAATGTTGCCATGTTTCTAAAGTCCGAACAAGAGCATACATTTCTTTATCATAAGTAGAATAATTCAGACTAGGCCCACTCAATTTTTCAGAAAAGTATGCAACAGGTTTGCCATCTTATCATAACACACCTCCTAATCCAATTCCACTAGCATCACATTCAAGCTCAAAAGTCTTATTAAAATCAGGAAGTTCGAGTAAAGGAGCATGTGTCAACTTATCTTTCAATATCGTGAAGGCTTATTCCTGTGCGGTACCCCAAACAAAAGGCACATCCTTCTTTGTAAGCTCATTGAGAGGTGAAGCAATGGTGCTGCAATCTCTCACAAAACGCCTATAGAATCCAGCGATGCCAAGAAAACTCCTCACTTGTGTGACCGTTTTGGGCTGCAACCAACTCTAAATATCTTCAATCTTGGCTTTATCAACTTCAATTCCCTCTGGAGTAACAACATAGCCAAGAAAAGATACTCGGTCGGTGCAAAAGGTGCACTTCCCAAGGTTACAAAACAAACATGCATCACGTAGGGAAATAAAACAACACGTAAATGTCCCAAATGTTCCTCCGAAGATCTGCTATAAATCAGTATATCATCAAAATAGACTACCACAATTTGTCCGATGAAAGCACGTAAAACTTCGTTCATTAATCTCATGAAAGTACTAGGTGCATTAGTTAACCCAAAAGGCATGACTAACCACTCATATAATCCTAACTTATTTTTAAATGTTGTTTTCCATTCATCTCCTAGTTTCATACGAATTTGATGATATGCACTACACAAATCAACTTTGGAGAATATTGTAGAGTTACTCAATTCATCAAGCATGTCATCTAGCCTAGGAATAGGATGACGATAACGAATAGTAATATTATTAATGCCTCTACAATCAACACACATACGCGATGTACCATCCTTTTTTGGCACTAGTATAACAGGAACAACATAAGGACTAAGAGATTCGCATATATAACCTTTGTCGAGTAGCTCCTTTATTTGACGCATAATCTCCTTCGTCTCCTCTGGATTGGTACGGTATTGCGCATGGTTTGGCAGAGGGGCACCGGGAATTAAGTCAATCTGATGCTCAATCCCTCGAATAGGTGGTAATCCCAGTGGCACGTCTTGTGGAAAGACGTCAGCGAACTCCTGCAAAATGCTCTGATACCACTTGATAGAGGCGAGGCTGTCCCGACATTTCGATGAGATATCTATCATTTTCTGTGGGAGTTGACCTTTATGATCCGACTACGAACGTGCGAGACATCGCACCTTAGCCATCGCCAAACCAACTTCCGGCGACATATTAACCACGCCGGAGCACGATCAACCTGACCACGAGGGTCTATTTCCTACAAGCAAATAAAGAACAAGGAAGAAACTAAGATTGCAATCTGGATATTGCAAATATAAGATGAAAGCTTTATTGACCAAGGTGGGTTATGTGACGTCTTTGTCTGGTCGTTGAACACAAACGAAGTACGCGAAGTTGCAGCTATGGCTAACTTTTAATCTAAACAAAACCCGAAATCTAAACGATGCCCTAAGGGCTGTATATATATGGAGGAAAGAGGGGTAATCTCGTGGCCCTTGGAGGAGGGGTCCGAAATCGACCCTAACTCTTGTTTCCCCACACATACGGACACTAAAAACAACCTATAATCAAGTATTTCTAAAATACATGGGCCTGGCCCAAAAATAAGGTGACGCAGCACCAAGAATAGCCTCTGGACAAAATTTATGAAGTGGCATGTTGCATATTTCGTCCAAGGCTTCATGCACTCATTATGGTGGCTTCAAAGTCCTGGAATCATCACTTGTAAATCTGTTCTTGTTCCCCTTGCGCATGCCATCATCTCCATGCTTGAACTTGCTCCAAGGTTCATCTTTCTTGTCCAAGCTAGGCCCTTCATTTGTAAGCAAAACAAATGTATCCAATTTAGGCAACACATATTCTCATGAACATTAGAATCGTTACCAAGAAATGAAAGTACCTTGTAATTCAGTAGGAGTGCGCGAGCTCTAGTAATTGGTCCAGTATCTATAGCAGCAGGGGCTGTGGGTGTAAAAGTGGTATTGATGTCCTCATCTTCGTGCTAGAGACGCGAGCCTAGAACACAAACAAAATCACGGCACTGTATGTAAACAAGGGAGGCGCACACTGTGATTTTTTTTTTCACTTTTTTCACTTTTTTTGCTCTGCAACAATTTTTCCCGAAAAAGTCTACAAATGGTCTAAAAATTGCCTAGCCAGAATTTTCCAGACTTAGTTTTTTTTCAAACTGATGCGGGGCTAACCCGGTGTAGGCCGATCTTTCATGATTGGCATGGATTCCCTCGAAGAACATGATGAACACGGGGAAGAACGGAGAGAAATCACAAGGGGAAGTACTCAAGAACAAGTCCAATCACACATCCACTAGACAATCAAACACACAAGATCCACAAGGTACATGAACAACAAAAGGAAAGATACAAGGTAAAGTTCATCTCCATGAGGTGGTCTTGATGGTATCCTAGACGGATCTTCCTGTGAGGGGCCTTGACGATATATCCCACAAGATCTTCTCAAATGGAGGTCTTGAAATCCATGGGAGTGGTGGTTTCTCTCTCTCAAGAGTAGAGGAAGGTAGGAGCAAAGCTCATATGCAAATGAGCTATCACTTTGCTAACCCTAGCTAGGAGGAGGTAGGGAGGTATTTATAGTCTAAGTGGGCAAAATGGGTAAGTGGGAAGGGATACAAGGCCAAAGGCCCGCGGCTGCGCATAGGCAGTTACTGGACGTTTGGTCGTTGTCAGGCTCTGACGGCTCGTGGGGGACCGGATGTCCGACGGGCGTTGAAAGTTCGTCATTTTGCTTCGGGATAGGTGGCACTGGATTTGCGGTAGGCGTCGGACGTCCGGTGGCTAGAGGTCGACGGACGTCCGGAGGTCGTCAGTCGTCCGACAGTTGTAGCACGAGTCGACTGGGATACTACTAGTTGGCCTGGGCTTGGGCGTATCGAACGTCCGGTGAACGCTGCTCGTCCGGTCGCTGTAGAGGGTCGGACGTCCGGTGGCTTCCGGTCGCTATAGACTCCGCAGCTCCTTCTTCTTCCGTCTTCGCTTCCACACTTCCCTCGCGGATGGTGTAGGTGTTCCTTAGTGCTTGCACTCCTCCTCCTCGTCCGTGAAGCTCCGGCAATACCTATGCATGCACACGAGTGGAGTGTCAAGTAGTATGCCATCCTCAAAGGGGTCAAGTGAACACGTGTAAAGGATAAGATTCATATTTATGTATGAGAAGTAGAGGTCGCACGTGTCACATTCCAAACAGACTCTTGACATGGTGATGCCCATAGGATGCTCCACATCATTCCCTCCCACTTGGAAAAGATCCGACCTCGGATCGAAAGCCAAATCACCATGGGAAAGAGATGGCATTGCCGTGTCGAAGCGGTCTATCACCAAGCACTCATCATCTTGAATCTCAAAATAGGCACTCTCCAATGTCGCATCGTCTAGTGATTACTTCAAAAGTAGCAAGTACAACAAACACTTGGAAAAACACATGTGGTTAGTGTTAGTGCAAAATCAAGCATTCAAGAGGTGAGTCACCCAACAAGTGTTGTCATTGCACATAGCATATGGTGTGACAAAAGATTGTGACATGGCATGTAAGCATATGAATTGAGCACAATCAAGGTCATCATGGAAACAAGCATGTAAATGTGAGGTAGTGATGCAAATATGTTGGACAAGTGAGTAAGCATCTACCTCAAGGTCATAGCAAACATGGGCAATGCTCTCAATGAAAGGTCTACGGTAGGCATAGGAATCATTCACAACACGAATAAGATGAAGTGTCTAAACAGATGGGTCAAGTGCAAGACAATACAAGCATAGCGTGCATAGGGTGTAGGGAAGATAGTATGACACTCAACACAATAGAAAGAGCAATTGTTCATCATGTGTGAGGCAATCAAGTCAATCATGTGACAAGCAATGGGACATGGCATATGTGAAGAAATGATATTGTTGACATCAAACATATTATAGGAGCAAGTAATCCAAGAATTGGATGCAACATACAAGGCATATATATCATGATGCATGGAAATGTGAAAATGGCAAGTCGAGGCAAGGTCTCTAACATGTGTGCAAGCAAGTGGTCCAAGATGGCCAATAAGTCTCATGGTACAAGAAACACAAGTTGTATGATCCATAATATGCATGCTCATGGTTTGGGGATTCTCAAAAGAGAAGGATATCACCTTGAAAGCATGTCCTTGTGCGTCCTCCACAATGCCAACGCACAAGCAAGTGCAATGTAGAATCATCGTGGTAGAAGGTGGTTCGCTCTCAAGAGCTCGAATAGTCAACTTATGTGAAGTGAAAGTCAACACGATGTCCAAGTATCCTACACATGCACAAAACAAAACAAAGAAAGTATGCGCATGGTAGATAAACACATCATCCATCATGATGGTTCTCTTCTCTTGCACATAACCATTAGAAGCACAAGTTCGCGAATAATATGATGCAACAATGGCAATATTCATGGCACTAGGTATATGGTGCAAAGAGGTAAGACAAGCATGCTTCACAAGAAATATGTCAAAATCTCCAAATATATGCGAGAATGCTATGGGGGCAATCTCATTAGCAAGACTAAAATCATTGTTGCACTCAATACATGTCAAATCATCTAGCATGAGAGAGGCAATACACAGAGATAGATGACAAGAAGCAATAACAATCATGTGCAATGCATGGAAAGAAATGCCATCAACCGCACGAAATGAGCAAGTATGAATATGTGACACCCCAAGACCGTTGTGCCAGGTGTCCTCCAGTTATTCGCTATTGTTTCCTTGTCATTGATTGCGTGTCATGCATTGCATATCATGTCATCATGTGCATTTCATTTGCATACATGTTCGTCTCATGCATCCGAGCATTTTCCCCGTTGTCCGTTTTGCAATCCGGCGCTTCTATGTCATCCGGTGCTCCTTTCTACCTCTTTTCGTGTGCGGATGTTAAACGTTTTCGGTTTGGACCGAGACTTGTCATGCGGCCTTGGTTTACTACCGGTAGACGGCCTGTCAAGTTTCATGCCATTTGGACTTCGTTTGATACTCCAACGGTTAACCGAGGGACCGTAAAGGCTCGTGTGTGTTGCATCCCAACACCACTCCAAAGTGGCCCAAAACCCACCTAAACCCCCTCCATCCTCTCGGTCGTTCGATCACAATCGTGTGGCCGCAAACCGCACCTCATTTGGACTCTCCTAGCTCCCTCTACATATAAATATGTGCCTCCCTCCGAAAATTTCGCGCAGTCTAACCCTAGATCCAACTCCCTCCGCGCCACCGGACATGTCCGTCCGCACCGGACGCGTCCACGCCCGCCGCCACATCGTTCTGGCCAATCGGCGACCGCCATGTCGTCACAGCCGCCTCCCTCCTCCACTAGCGCGTCGCCATGTGGCGCTGCCTCCCTCCTCCACCGCGCGGCCCGGGGAAGCCCACCGCGGGCCCGCCCGGGCCCGGATCTGCGCGCCGCCGCCCGCGCCCGGCGACCCTCGCCGCGTCTCCGCCGCCGTGCGCCTGGGCCGCCGCCCCGCCGCATGCACCATTCCCCGCCACCACTGACCGCTGCTCCGCCCAGCGCCGGAGTTCCCTCGTCGCCGTCCGGCCGCGAGTTGTCGCCGGATCCGGCTGGAACGGATCCGAAGGGACCGGATCCAGTTGCCCCAGCGCCCCGCAACCTTCCTACCGGTCCCTGCCGAGTGAGCCTTGCCGGTGCCCCTCTCCAGCGACAGCGCCGCCACAGCCATGGTTGTGCTCGGGCTCGAGCAGGAGCGGTTCCTCCCGCTCGTGTCGCCTGCGTGGGCCCCGTCCGCTCGACGGGGCCCAGCTGCAGTGCCTCCCAGCCGCCGGCCCATCTTCTCCGGCCAGGTCGCCTCCTCTTCGCGTGGGCCAAGCACAGGGTGAGCAAGCCCGCTATCCCTCGCCTGAGCACGTTTTAGTTGTTCAGCGGCCACCTGTTTTTTTTTGCAAATCGACTAAGTCCTGAAATTTGCAGATTCATATGCCTCTCTTCATTGCATGATCACTCTGCATCTGTAGCTCCGATATGCGCGTGTAGCATGTCAAAATGTTCGCCTCAATGAGTACATCATTTCTTCTCATTGCATCATTTTCATTTGAGCTCATTTTGATGCCCGAAATGCTGTTGGAAGAGGGTTATGTGATAAATTTGCCAGATCTGTTTCATCAAATAGATATTTGTCATTTTTGCCATGATTAATGTGTGCATGATATGCTCCTGAGCTCTAAAAGAGTTTTGTTATATGCCATGCCATATTTATAGAGGTGCTTACCATGTATTTTTCTGATATGTGTGGTGACTAGCACAAGCTTGCAAAGTAGTGCAATCGGTAATGCTGATTTCAGGGACTTAGAATTTCACCAAGTCCTTGTCCTGATTTTGTCGTTATGCCATATGTTCATGTTGTTTCCTAGTGATCCGTGCCTCTTTTGAGGATGATCAGTAAGGATTATTTGTTAATATTGTGGTGCTCTATCCATCTAGTATTTGTTTGCATTTATGGAGCATCCTAGCTTGAGTCAATGGAGCTCTACTTTTGCTATATCGTGAATCCTGACAGATTGTTGACATGTTAGTGATTTTGCCGAGGATGTTGCTGTTGATCCGTGCATGCTATGTTGTTGTTCTTGCCATGCCTAGCTCATATGCCATGTATTCTTGATGGGTGTATGCTTAGTTTGTCATGCCATGCTCTGTAGTGATCGCATCGAGCTCGTAAATATGCCTACTCGTTAACTGATTTGCATGCTCCAGTTTTTCACGAAGTCTGAATCTGTTTATGTTTTTGCCATGTTCACATGCTTGCAATTCTATTTTATGATCCCTTTTGGCTCAAGGTCACTAAGGGACTTTTGTTAAGTGCTTTGAGTAGCTTCATGCCATGCCTTGATTTTCCATGATATGTTTCTGCAGCATATAGTTATCATGCTCTAAACATTGCTTCCTGATGATAAATTCCAGACTTGTGTTAATTTCACTAAGTCTGAAACCTGTTATCATTTGCACTTTTGCCATGCTTGTTTGAACCTGTTAATGGATGAATTAGCCGTAGCTCAGTGTTCATCTTTTAGCAAGCATCATGAGTGGATCCCTGCCATGTATTTTGTTACCATGTTTGAGTCCCGTAGCACATTTATCTTGATGCATTTAGTTGGTCACTTGCTGTTTATCGCAGACCGGTGCCATATTTGTTTTGCTTGCCATTTCCAAACTGTGCATCCGATTCCGGCGATCTTTATATCGATTTCAACCGAAATCACCTCACCTTTACAGTGGCACTCCTGTATTTCCAAGTTGAGGCCAGGTTCAATCCTTCCTTTGCAAATCATGCATATGCATCACATACCGCATCCCGCATATCATACCATGTTCATGTGTTGGTTGTTTACTTTGTTGTGTGCTTCTTTCCGGTGTTGCTGCTTCGGGTTGGTTCTGATAACGTTGTGTTTGTGAGGATCCGTTCGACTACGTCCGTTTGTCATCTTCATGGACTCGTTCTTCTTCCTTGCGGGATCTCAGGCAAGATGACCATACCCTTGAAATCACTTCTATCTTTGCTTGCTAGATGCTCGCTCTTTTGCATAGCCTATGATGCGATACCTACCACTTGCTTATCATGCCTCCCATATTGTTAAACCAAGCCTCTAACCCACCTTGTCCTAATAAACCGTTGTTTGTCTATGTTACCGCTTTGCTCAGCCCCTCTTATAGCGTTGTTAGTTGCAGGTGAAGATTGGAGCTTGTTCCATGTTTGGAACATGGATTTTTGTTGGGATATCACAATATCTCTTATTTAATTAATGCATCTATATACTTGGTAAAGGGTGGAAGGCTCGACCTTATGCCTGGTGTTTTGTTCCACTCTTGCCGCCCTAGTTTCCGTCATATCGGTGTTATGTTCCCGGATTTTGCGTTCCTCACACGGTTGGGTTATAATGGGAACCCCTTGACAGTTTGCCTTGAATAAAACTCCTCCAGCAATGCCCAACATTGGTTTTACTATTCACCACCTAGCCTTTTTCCCTTGGGTTTCGCGGACCCAAGGGTCATCTTTATTTTAACCCCACCCCCGGGCTAGTGCTTCTGTAAGTGTTGGTCTGAAACGGGTAGCCTGCGGGGCCACCTTGGGAAACTCGAGGGTTGGTTTTACTCGTAGCTTGACCCATGTGAGTGTGCCCTGAGAACGAGATATGTGCAGCTCCTATCGGGATTTGTGGGCACATTCGGGCGGTGTTGCTGGACTTGTTTTACCATTGTCGAGGATGTCTTGTAACCGGGATTCCGAGTCAGATCGGGTCTTCCCGCTAGAAGGAATATCCTTCGTTGACCATGAGAGCTTGTGATGGGCTAAGTTGGGACACCCCTGCAGGGTTTGAACTTTCGAAAGCCGTGCCCGCGGTTATGGGTAGATGGGAATTTGTTAATGTCCGGTTGTAGAAAACCCGAAGTTGACCTCAATTAAAATACATCAACCGTGTGTGTAATCGTGATGGTCTCTTCTCGGCGGAGTCCGAGTAGTGAACACGGTGTTGGTGTTATGCTTGACGTAGGTTGTTTTAGGATCACTTCTTGATCATAGTTGTTCGACCGTGCTTTTTCATTCTCTTCTCGCTTTCTTTTGCGAATAGGTTAGCCACCATATATGCTAGTCGCTTGCTGCAGCTCCACCTCGTACCTTTTACCTTACCCATAAGCTTAAATAGTCTTGATCGCGAGGGTGCGAGATTACTGAGTCCCCGTGGCTCACAGATACTTCCAAAACCAGCTTGCAGGTGCCGATGAGAACGTGCAGATGACGCAACCAAGCTCAACGAGGAGCTTGTTGAAGATCTTATCCTTTCTGTTGTTTCGTTCTAGTTGATCAGTAGTGGAGCCCAGTTGAGGTCGATCGGGGATCTGTGTAGCATTTGGGGTAGTCTTCTTTTATTTTGGGTTCCGTAGTCGGACCTTGTGTGTTTCTGGATGATGTAATGTTATATTCATGTAATTGTGTGAAGTGGCGATTGTAAGTCAACTATGTATCTATTTCCCTTATGTATTACATGGGTTGTGTGAAGATTACCTCACTTGCGACATTGCTTTCAATGTGGTTATGCCTCTAAGTCGTGCTCCGAAACGTGGGACATATAGCCGCATTTAGGGCATAACAAGTTGGTAATCAGTGCCTTCCCCGACCATAGGAGCCCCCTGCTTGATCGAATCGCTGGCGTTATTGAGTCTAGAAATGTTTTGAGTCATTTAGGAATTATATATATCGGAGAGTTAGGAATTCTTTTTACTCCTCAGTCCCTTCATCGCTCTGGTGAGGCATCCTGACATAGAGTTTTGGCTGTTCTCTTCTCAAATTTCACTAAAAAAAATTTAGGATCACGCGGGTATCTTGGAATCGTTCCGATGGTTTTCTGACGAGAACATTGTTCTTGGTGCCTCCTGTCATTTAGGGGTTGTGGCAGTGTCCCAAGGAGTTGAGCTCCGAGGTGTTGTCGTCACAATTTTATCGTTGCAGTTCTGGAATACCTGAGATTAGTTTCGCCGACATGGAAAATCTCTTTTATGCAGTTGTTTGTGAGATAACCTCGATGCCACCCAGTACTGGGGCAGGAGTTTGGGAGTATTGCCATAACTCGTATAACGGATGCTTTTCGAAGGTTGAGGTAGATGATTTATGAAGGTTTCTTGGTTATGTGTTGAAGGATGGATACAGCTGGATGTAGGATTTGCTAGTTTTGGGTGAGATTTTATGCTTCCCCTGTATCCCCAACACCCGATTGCATAACCGAAAATTTTTGGAAGTTTATAAGTGGGAATTCAAGTAGCTCTTAGGATATCTTTCCAATGGATATATGACATGAAATTGGGGTTCGACGTCTAGTGGTCCGCCTATTCACGGTTGGTTTACAATGGTCTCGTTGTGTCTTAAAGAGTCCTTGGCTATGCCGACTCGGGGACGCTTCGTATGTCATGTGCACTACATTGTACATGATGGTGCTGTACGATCGAGCCCGTGTAGGCCCCACCACAAAAACTTCGAATGAAATCTCTATCATATGTTTGTTCCGACTTATTTTGCAAGCCAATCCTTTGTTGTGTTTTGAGTTGTGGTATTCGAGTTGCTTCGATGTCAAATGTTGATTCCATACCTTTCCTAAGTGGTGTTCTCATATTCCTATGTGAATACTAATCCTTCTTGATAATCAAGATTGTCATGTAAATCCTGTTCAACTGGTGTGTTTTCTCTTCAAGCGGATCCGTTTATTTTCAACATCCGCAAGATTCAATCTCAGGTTTCTCAACGTTGTTCATTTCATCCATCCCAAGTTGTCTTTGTTTTTCCCACCCACCCACCCTTTTTCTTCAAGGACTCAGAGTTCTTTATCACTATCCATTTTATTGATGGGATGTCTCTCCATGTTTTCCGTCAATGTTCTTATCCGGTGATTCTCATGAAGATTCTAATGGAGCTTCAAGTTCGTCACTCTTCACTCGTTTTCTTCTCCGGTGGATTCAATTCAAGTTTTCTTGTTGATCATATCATTTTTTTTCTCCTTTCTAATACCTTATTATGCCGGTGCACCTCTTAATCTTCCACTTCTCGATATTCTTTTGTCCCGGAGTGATCAAGATATCTCGAAGATTCATGTTTCCACTCTGCTTTTGTTCAAGATCTTTTGAGGATGTTCTCTCATTCAAGTATTTTAATTCAACCGGTGCAACCTCTCTTTTAAATCGTTCAACGATATTTCTTTTGAGTGGGTCGTAACCCACATGTCTTTTTCTAGGATCTTACGTGACTCTTCTAATTTTACTGGAGCTATTCTCAAATCTTTCAAAGTTTGACGTAAGAATGAATTATCATCAGTCAAATGCCTTCTCCTAGATCTTTCACAATTGTTTTGATAGTTGGCTCAACATCTTCGCTTTTTGATTCTTCCGGAGTGTCTAAATAATTCTTGGTGGTGTTTCCAGTTGTCATTCTCAGTATTTGAAGACCGAAGAAGAGTTTTCCTTCCATATTTTATCCGTTCTCCCAAGATTCATGGTTCTAGCCTTTTGCCATCCTCTCATAATTTATTTCATTTGTGAGAATTCTTTTCACCCATCCGGAGCAATTCAGGAGTTTTTTTTTCAGTTTGATAATCCGGAGGCCATCATTTCAGAAGAATTATTTCATTCCAGCTTTCAGCTATCGTTCCCCAAATCTTACTGGTGCATCGTTCAAGTGATCTCTAATCAGTTCGTGATCCCTTCATTCTCATGTATCTAGATTGTCTCAAGTATCTTCCTTCATTTCACAATTCTTACCCGGTGATTCATCCCTTTATTTCGTTCGTTTTCAATTCTTACGGTGGTTCATTCAAGAGTTCCTCTTCCTTCGTTATCATATCAATTCATTTGTTGTTTCAATCCTACCGGTGGTTCATTGAAGACCTTCTTAAGTTTGCACTATATCCCTCTTAATCTTTTCTACGAGAATAAGTAGTATGCCAAATCCGTTGTTTGTCATCAATTTAAATTGGTGAAGGATATGCATAATTTAATCCTTATTCTTGTTCATCCAAGTGTTAAACTCCTTATTCCGGAGGCTCATCAAATTTTCGGTTTCACTTATTTCATCTTTTCTTTCCCGGAGTTCCAAGCTCTAATTATCACGGAGAACCATCTAAATCATTGCAAGGATTCACCTTGTGTTTTCAATTTCTCTTTCTTTTCATTCCTTTGTTTACCGGAGTTCTTCATGGAGGTTCTACATGATGGTTCATCAAGGATTTAATTCCTTCTCGAAGTTTTTTCATTGAGATCCTTTTCAGAGGAGCTCAAGAATTCTTCATCTTGCAATCCGGAGTGCAATTCTTCCTTCCATATCATTGGAGGTGGTATTATGTCATTCTTGATATTTTGAGTCATGCTTCAAGATTCACTTGTTGTTAAGAATGAGGTATATTAAATCCATCAACCTCTTTGTTGGAGTTATCTTGTGTCTTGTTTATGGTGCTCATAAATGACCCAAGTTCTTCTTTTCTCCTCCCGGTGTAATAACTTTCTCGTATCCTTGTCCATATCAATTCAATTCTTCTTCCTGTGAGTGGAAGTTTGTCACCACATAATCTGAGATGTATTCCATAACACCATATCAAGTTTATGCTTTTCGTTGTTGATAATCTAACAACTCCATTCCAACATTTGTTGTAAGCATGCTCTCCCAAGATCTTGTTCCCCTCCGTCCATTCCATTCCGTTCTTTCATTTCTTCCGGAGGCTTTGTGTTGTTCCTCTCTTCAACCCATCTTCTTGTTTTGACAGGATCGTGTTCTTTTCGTGATTATCCATTTAACTGGGGTGTTGTGCCCTCTGCTCAAGTCCTTTTCATCCAATCAAGTTTTTGCCTCCCTTCTCAACCGGAGTGCTACCCGAATCAGTTCTTTCTTCTTCCTCTTTCTTAATGGAGTGTTTTCAACATTGTGCATCTTCGTTGCTTTCTTCCATTCATTTTGCTCAACCTCTCATGGTTCTTTGGTATAACTCGTTTGTCAAAGAAGCAACTTAGTTTTACCGCTACTCTTCCTCTTCCTTTTTTCCCTCCGGTGCCATTCTAGATCTCGGGACGAGATCCTCTCGTAGTGGTGGAGTGTTGTGACGCCCCGAGACCATTGTGCCAGGTGTCCTCCAGTTATTCGCTGTTGTTGCCTTGTCATTGCTTGCGTGTCATGCATTGCATATCATGTCATCATGTGCATTTCATTTGCATACATGTTCATCTCATGCATCCGAGCATTTTCCCCGTTGTCCGTTTTGCAATCCGGCGCTTCTATGTCATCCGGTGCTCCTTTCTACCTCTTTCCGTGTGCGGGTGTTAAACATTTTTGGTTTGGACCGAGACTTTTCATGCGGCCTTGGTTTACTACCGGTAGACCGCCTATCATGTTTCGTGCCATTTGGACTTCGTTTGATACTCCAACGGTTAACCGAGGGACCGTAAAGGCCTCGTGTGTGTTGCAGCCCAACACCCCTCCAAAGTGGCCCAAAACCCACCAAAACCCCCTCCATCCTCTCGGTCGTTCGATCACGATCGCATGGCCGCAAACCGCACCTCATTTGGACTCTCCTAGCTCCCTCTACCTATAAATATGTGCCTCCCTCCGAAAATTTCGCGCAGTCTAACCCTAGATCCAACTCCCTCCGCGCAACCGAACATGTCCGTCCGCATCGGACGCGTCCACCCCCACCGCCACGTCGTTCTGGCCAATCGGCGGCCGCCACATCGTCACCGCCGCCTCCCTCCTCCACTAGCGCGTCGCCATGTGGCGCTGCCTCCCTCCTCCACCGCGGCCCGGGGAAGCCCATCGCGGGCCCGCCCGGGCCCGGATCTGCGCGCCGCCGCCCGCGCCCGGCGACCCTCTCCGCGTCTCCGCCGCCGTGCGCCTGGGCCGCCGCCCCACCGCATGCACAATTCCCCGCCACCACAGACCGCTACTCCGCCCAGCGCTGGAGTTCCCTCGTCGTCGTCCCGCTGCGAGTTGTCGCCGGATCCAGCTGGAACGGATCCGGAGGGACCGGATCCAGTTGCCCCAGCGCCCCCTGACCTTCCTGCCGGTCCCTGCCGAGCGAGCCTCGCCGGTGCCCCTCTCCGGCGACAGCAGCGCCACAGCCATGGCTGTGCTCGGGCTCGAGCAGGAGCGGTTCCTCCCGCTCGTGTCGCCTGCGTGGGCCGCGTCCACTCGACGGGGCCCAGCTACAGTGCCTCCCAGCCGCCGGCCCATCTTCTCCGGCCAGGTCGCCTCCTCTTCGCGTGGGCCAAGCACAGGGTGAGCAAGCCCGCTATCCCTCGCCTGAGCACGTTTTAGTTGTTCAGCGCCCACCTATTTTTTTTTGCAAATCGACTAAGTCCTGAAATTTGCAGATTCATATGCCTCTCTTCATTGCATGATCACTCTGCATCTGTAGCTCCGATATGCGCGTGTAGCATGTCAAAATGTTCGCCTCAATGAGTACATCATTTCATCTCATTGCATCATTTTCATTTGAGCTCATTTTGATGCCCGAAATGCTGTTGGAAGAGGGTTATGTGATAAATTTGCCAGATCTGTTTCATCAAATAGATATTTGTCATTTTTGCCATGATTAATGTGTGCATGATATGCTCCTGAGCTCTAAAAGAGTTTTGTTATATGCCATGCCATATTTATAGAGGTGCTTACCATGTATTTGTCTGATATGTGTGGTGACTAGCACAAGCTTGCAAAGTAGTGCAATCGGTAATGCTGATTTCAGGGACTTAGAATTTCACCAAGTCCTTGTCCTGATTTTGTCGTTATGCCATATGTTCATGTTGTTTCCTAGTGATCCGTGCCTCTTTTGAGGATGATCAGTAAGGATTATTTGTTAATATTGTGGTGCTCTATCCATCTAGTATTTGTTTGCATTTATGGAGCATCCTAGCTTGAGTCAATGGAGCTCTACTTTTGCTATATCGTGAATCCTGACAGATTGTTGACATGTTAGCGATTTTGCCGAGGATGTTGCTGTTGATCCGTGCATGCTATGTTGTTGTTCTTGCCATGCCTAGCTCCTATGCCATGTATTCTTGATGGGTGTATGCTTAGTTTGTCATGCCATGCTCTGTAGTGATTGCATCGAGCTCGTAAATATGCCTACTCGTTAACTGATTTGCATGCTCCAGTTTTTCACGAAGTCTGAATCTGTTTATGTTTTTGCCATGTTCACATGCTTGCAATTCTATTTTATGATCCCTTTTGGCTCAAGGTCACTAAGGGACTTTTGTTAAGTGCTTTGAGTAGCTTCATGCCATGCCTTGATTTTCCATGATATGTTTCTGCAGCATATAGTTATCATGCTCTAAACATTGCTTCCTGATGATAAATTCCAGACTTGTGTTAATTTCACTAAGTCTGAAACCTGTTATCATTTGCACTTTTGCCATGCCTGTTTGAACCTGTTAATGGATGAATTAGCCGTAGCTCAGTGTTCATATTTTGTCAAGCATCATGAGTGGATCCCTGCCATGTATTTTGTTACCATGTTTGAGTGCTGTAGCATATTTATCTTGATGCATTTAGTTGGTCACTTGCTGTTTATCGCAGACCGGTGCCATATTTGTTTTGCTTGCTATTTCCAAACCATGCATCCGATTCCGGCGATCTTTATATCGATTTCAACCGAAATCACCTCACCTTTACAGTGGCACTCTTGGATTTCCAAGTTGAGGCCAGGTTCAATCTTTCCTTTGCATCACATACCGCATCCCGCATATCATACCATGTTCATGTGTTGGTTGTTTACTTTGTTGTGTGCTTCTTTCCGGTGTTGCTGCTTCGGGTTGGTTCTGATAACGTCGTGTTTGTGAGGATCCGTTCGACTACGTCCGTTTGTCATCTTCATGGACTCGTTCTTCTTCCTTGCGGGATCTCAGGCAAGATGACCATACCCTCGAAATCACTTCTATCTTTGCTTGCTAGATGCTCGCTCTTTTGCTATGCCTATGCTGCGATACCTACCACTTGCTTATCATGCCTCCCATGTTGTTGAACCAAGCCTCTAACCCACCTTGTCCTAGCAAACCGTTGTTTCACTATGTTACTGCTTTGCTCAGCCCCTCTTATAGCGTTGTTAGTTGCAGGTGAAGATTGGAGCTTGTTCCATGTTTGGAACATGGATTTTTGTTGGGATATCACAATATCCCTTATTTAATTAATGCATCTATATACTTGGTAAAGGGTGGAAGGCTCGGCCTTATGCCTGGTGTTTTGTTCCACTCTTGCCGCCCTAGTTTCCGTCATATCGGTGTTATGTTCCCGGATTTTGCGTTCCTCACGCGGTTGGGTTATAATGGGAACCCCTTGACAGTTCGCCTTGAATAAAACTCCTCCAGCAATTCCCAACATTGGTTTTACCATTCGCCACCTAACCTTTTTCCCTTGGGTTTCGCGGACCCAAGGGTCATCTTTATTTTAACCCCCCCCCCCCCAGACCAGTGCTTCTCTAAGTGTTGGTCCAAAACGGGCAGCCTGCGGGGCCACCTCGGGGAAACTCGAGGCTTGGTTTTACTCGTAGCTTGACCTATCTGAGTGTGCCCTCAGAAGGAGATATGTGCAGCTCCTATCGGGATTTGTCGGCACATTCGGGCGGAGTTGCTGGACTTGTTTTACCATTGTCGAGGATGTCTTGTAACCGGGATTCCGAGTCTGATTGGGTCTTCCCGCTAGAAGGAATATCCTTCGTTGACCATGAGAGCTTGTGATGGGCTAAGTTGGGACACCCCTACAGGGTTTGAACTTTCGAAAGCCGTGCCCGCGGTTATGGGCAGATGGGAATTTGTTAATGTCCGGTTGTAGAAAACCTGAAGTTGACCTTAATTAAAATACATCAACCGCGTGTGGAACCGTGATGGTCTCTTCTCGGTGGAGTCCGGGAAGTGAACATGGTGTTGGTGTTATGCTTGGCGTAGGTTGTTCTAGGATCACTTCTTGATCATAGTTGTTCGACCGTGCTTTTGCATTCTCTTCTCGCTATCTTTTGCGAATAGGTTAGCCACCATATATGCTAGTCGCTTGCTGCAGCTCCACCTCGTACCTTTTACCTTACCCATAAGCTTAAATAGTCTTGATCGCGAGGGTGCGAGATTGATGAGTCCCCGTGGCTCACAGATACTTCCAAAACCAGCTTGCAGGTGCCGATGAGACCGTGCAGATGACACAACCAAGCTCAAGGAGGAGCTCGTTGAAGATCGTATCCTTTGTGTTATTTCGTTCTAGTTGATCAGTAGTGGAGCCCAGTTGGGGTCGATCGGGGATCTGTGTAGCATTTGGGGTAGTCTTCTTTTATTTTGGGTTCCGTAGTCGGACCTTGTGTGTTTCTGGATGATGTAATGTTATATTCATGTAATTGTGTGAAGTGGCGATTGTAAGCCAACTATGTATCTCTTTCCCTTATGTATTACATGGGTTGTGTGAAGATTACCTCACTTGCGACATTGCTTTCAATGCGGTTATGCCTCTAAGTCGTGCTCCGACATGTGGGAGATATAGCCGCATTGAGGACGTTACAGAATCATCGGTGATGCAACATAAGCAAGCATAGTAATGAAGTCGTGCAAACTAGGGGAGCGAAGATGCAACACACTAGAGTAAATCATGGCAATCATGTCATGGGAGCAAATAATAGGCATAGACAATTCCCATGACATATCGCAAGCACGAACACAAATCAAGATCATAGTATCATCATAGGAATGGGTCACAAAAGGAACATGGCAATAACAAGCAATATCTCCACCAAGCTTGGAAATACACATACAAGTATGAGAATCAATCATCATGTGTAATGCAAAGCATGGGTTGTAGAGGCGAGGGTCCCGATCTTTCAATGAGACAATAACTATTGATTTGGTGGAGACGACTTTGACGATCCGACTACAAACGTGCATGACGCTGCGCCTTAGAAATCGCTAACCCAACTCTAAGAGGTTATTGACCACGCCGGGGCACGATCAACCTGACCACGAAGGTCTATTCCTGCAAGCAATCAAAGAACGAGCAAGAATATGATAAAGCAATATGAATATTGCGAATATGGATGAAGTATTGACAAAATTGGGGTTTAATAAGCAGTCTTGGTCTGGTCGTTGGACACAAACAAAGTACACGAAGTTGCAGCAATGGCTAACTTTTAACTAATAAAACCCAAGGAAAAAGCTACTAGATGGATCTACTTATATAGGAGCAAGGGGTGGCTGCCAAGGAGGTGCGAGGACGTACCAAGGCAACCTAAAACTAACCCTAGGTCGTACCAGGCCAATGGGCCCAAGTGGAGGTGACGTAACACCTTTGGACTTGTAGTTTGACTCGGATTTTGCTGCAGCATCAGATTGTTTTGTCCATAACTCAACGCTCCGGACGAATTGGAAGGTGAATCCAATTGGGTTGGAAAGTGCATGAAATCTATTTTCCAACAAAAAAATATCACCCAAATTCAGAGTCCAGATGAAAAAGTTATTGACGTTTTGAGTCAGGTATGTCTGTGCAGTCCTAATCTGAGTCCAGAACGTGAGAGACTTGTTCTCTATCTTCTCTTGGGCCAAAAGTGACGTGTGAGGACTTTTTGAACAACAAGTAAACATCTCTTTCTCCCTTATCTTCATATGTGGATTCTACAAATGTCCCATACACCTGCAATTATACATGGCACAAAAGTTTGTGAAGTTTTTTTGTCCTGGATGACATAAATAAATTATTGCATAGTTCGCATTAGAAATCACCTCACAAATATACATGTATGCAATATTTTTGGTCGTATCCAAGGTACTCATGTCCTCATCAATGGGTCACAAATGCATGGCAAAGGCATAGGAATGAGCATATCATGTCCTAATCAATATGGGCAAATGATATATAATGGACAATAACCCATAACCAAGTGAGGGCCATGTAGAAGAAATGCGCGAAGTCTTTGCGTGAAGAGAGCACTGGGAAAGACAATCCACGGGATCCCAAATCATCGTTGCTCTCTAGAGCTCGTTTTGTCAACTCATGGGATTGTGAGGTTGACAAGGAAGCATTGGTACCTACACAAAAAATACACAAGTGATGAAATTGTGTGTGTGGTAAATGTACAAATCATCCATCATGATGTCTATGTGCATGTCTGAGTTAGCACAAGATAATCATTGCTCAAAGAAATTTGATGCATGGTATAAGAACATGTGATCCATCATGAAAGAATATTTATTGTGTATAACACGATGGGACACAAATTGAGCATGCAAGTATGTGGCACAACAATAGCATGTTTATTCATGGGGAACATATGGTGCATACAAGTGTTGGGATCATGCAGTGCATGGGATGAATCAAAATCTCCTACAATGTATGAGGAAACTATGGGGGTCTCCTCATGTGCAATATTGGAAACATCATATGGAGAATATGGACAATATCCAAAACAATGCATATACGAAGCTAGGTGGTCATGGCATGGCATATGAGATAAATGATGCAAAGGGGGTATACCAATATCATCATAAGAAAAACAAATTCCAATAACCATGGGCTTGTCATCTATGCCATATGTGCAAATTGGGTTTATTTTAATAACATATGCATAGTCACTACAAAGAGATTGCAAATATGACATATGGTTGATCTCATGCATAGCATATGACAAGTCAAGAGGATTATCAAACATGATGTGACCTAGAGAATTGTCATAAGAAATCCTATGTAACATGGCATCACAACTAAGAGAGTCCACATGGGGTCATACTCATCATAAATGGGCAATAAATCATCACATGAGGAAGTTGCACTAGCATGGAGCATGGTAATAGGTTGATCAACATCATCCAAGCAATCAATGTCAAGAATGTCCATTAGTGGGACTAGAGCATCACTGTCACCTATGTTACATTGTTCATTCCACTCAAGTGGTGTAGGTGAGGTGGGAAAGACCAAATGGTGGTCATCTTCATCAAGATGGAACCATGTGTGGGGGGGTGCATCATATTCCACCATGGCCATCGTCTTGCCCAAAGGAAGGACGTAGTCGTTGCAAATCAGCGCGTCATCATATATGGGACCTGGCACCAAATGAGAAGACACAATAGAGATAGAGGTTAAGTCATTAGAAATCACAATGGCCTCACATGCTCTATCAGCTATCACAATCTCTCTATGTGGTGGTTCACTCACTCCCTCAAAATAGGTGCACTCAATGTCACATATGGTGGAGTCACTCATCTCACTCAAGTGGTGGGGGATGTGGCTCTCCTCACATGGGAATTGGAGCAACACATCATATATGGGGCAAGTGGTGAAGTCACTCTCACTCTCAATATGGTGGCACAAGTCACTCAACTCATCATGCGTCACCGTGGTCGAAGGGAGAATCCCATGCTCAACTATCTCGTCGTCGTCTCCGTGGATGAAGGCCGAAGATGGCACATCATCACTCTCCTCTATGACCGAAGGGAAAATCCCATGCTCGACTATATCGTCACTGTCACCGTGGATGAAGGCTGAAGATGGCACATCATCACTCTCGCCTCCAAAGATGGAAGTATCATCCTTGCTCGCCACCTTGTCACTCGTCTCCAAAGCTTGGTCCTTGAGGGTCTCCATAGCAGTATTCGTCGCCGCACCGTCTTGAAAAATAGTCGAAGTAGACTCGGCATCATCAATGCCACAGAGAGGGATGGCGGTGAAGTCGAACTTGGGATCATCGCCTTGGAGATCGTCGGGCTTGGACATCTTGTTGGTACTATCCTCATACTCGTTCTCATGGAGCTTGGTCGTTGCGAAGTGAGATTGGGGTGGATAAGCCTTGGCCTTCATGAGTTCTTGTTCCGCCTTGAGAGCACCAATGTAGTTGTCATCGAGGGACTTGTAGTTCTCGAGGAAGATAGTCTTGGAGATGTCGTTGTTCAATCCCATCATGAAGTGGAACTTCATCGAAATGGGGTCGTCCACGCCGGCTCATCACAAGGCAATCTTCATCTCCTTGAAGTATGCATCGATGGACTTGGATCCTTGGATGGTGTTCTCCAATTGGCGTAGAAGTTGTTCTGTGTAGGTTGGGGGCACGAACTCTCGCCGCATAGCTCTCTTCGTCTTGGGCTAACTCATGTTGTAGCGCTCTGAAGGTTTGTGAAGCCACCATGTGGATGTGTAGTCATGGCGGCTTCACGCCCGCCGCGGCCGAGCCAAGTCGGGTCGTCGATGTGCGGGCCCGGGGCAGCATGATCGGCTGTGTGTTCTGCGCGATCCCTCCCGTCTACGGGACCCCCGTGAAGAACATGCATGCCACCCACGTTGCTGTAGTCGGCCTAGACTAGCTCGCCGGCGAGGAGCTGAAGGATCGCCTGAAGCGGGTGAACGACCTCCTCGACGCGGCCAATGCGCAGCAGGACCGCCTCAACCAACTCGCCAAGCCGGCGTGGTCCGGCTCGATCCACGCCAACAGTCCCAGGGACCAGCAGAACACGGTGTGTTCGCCACCCCGTGAAGCGCACTCTAGCGGCACCCGAATCTGGCGCAACCCCGCTCCGACGACTGTCGGTGGCTTGGGCGACGAGCCGGCCCCGAAAGACCGGCACCGACATGATACTTCCCCCGTGTCCGGATGGCACTCTCCTTTGCATGGATGGGAAGCCTAGTGTCCGGATGTATAATTTCCTTTCTCTGTAAACCGACTCTGTACAACCCTAGGCCCCGCCAATGTCTATATAAACCGGAGGGTTTAGTCCGTAGAGGCTAACACAAATCATATAGGGTAGACATCTAGGGTTTAGCTATTATGATCTCGAGTTAGATCAACTCTTGTAACCCCTATACTCATCGAATCCAATCAAGCAGGACATAGGGTTTTACCTCCATTAAGAGGGCCGGACCTAGGTAAACATCATGTCCCCCTTGTCTCCTGTTACCTTCGATCCTCAAATACACATTTCGGCACCCCTACCCGAGATCGACCGGTTTTGACACCGACATTGGTGCTTTCATTGAGAGTTCCACTGTGCCGTCGATAGGAGGTTTGATGGATCGTTCAATCATCAACAACGATGCCATTTCCGGAGAAACTTTCCTCCCTGGTCAAATTTTTGTGTTCGGCGGCTTTGCTCTGCGTGCCAACTCAATTGGCCACTTCGAATAGATCGACAGCTACACCCCTAGTCATGAGATCAGTTTCGAGAACCTAAATTATGTCGCTGATATCCGAGAAGACTTTATCTTCGAAGGGTTCGCGGGCCCGACCACCGCTCTATCCTTAGATCCAGAGCAAACTGTCGGGTTCGAAGATGGTAGTTTGGAGCCCACCGGACCCTCTGCTATGAGGCTCACTATCGGAGATCCAGATGCGATTTTGTCCTCGGCCAGCCCAGAATCAGACTGGGTTCCCCCTATCGTTGGAAGGCTGGACTCTCCCCCGGACTCTAGCTCTAAACTCTCGAAGTCCATGCCAAGCGAGCATGGCCAGGAGGCATCGGCCCTAGTTAGCTCCGCGGACTCTCATTTCCGCATCCAATCCTCGCTCTTAAACGAGGCTATGGACTTAATGCGGTTCCTCGCCATCATAGTGGAATCGCCCCCGAACTATGCCTAGCCCGGATTAGGGGCTGAGAGCAGGGAATTTTACGTCCCACCCACCACCCACTTCATAGCCACCGTCGAGGACTTAACCGACATGCTTGATTACACCTCCGAAAACATCGACAACATGGACGACGATGCTAGAGACGAACAAGGCCAAAACCCACTATTTACTGGACGTTGGACGACCACCTCCACATACGACATGTATATGGTGGATACACCCAAAGAGGATGATGGCGAAGGAAGGAAGGATCCGGTTGAGGACAAACCTGCTGAGGCACCATCAAAGCGTCGACGCCAACGACGCCGCTCAAAATCGCGTCGTGAAAAAGACAGTAATACCGGCACCGGAGACAATAACACTCCAAATAACATTGAAGACACGGAGCCCCCACCGAGCCCACATCCGAATAGGATGATGTGGATGAGGGATAAGTTAACCCCGACGATCCGGTTGGGAACGAGGATTCAAAAAATAGCAACTATCTACCGCTCTCCGAGGATGATGTCAGCCTCGGCAACGAAGATTTTATCATGCCAGAGGAACCCCTCTAGTAGGAGCGCTTTAAGCGCCAACTAATCGCCACTACAAAAAGCCTAAAAAGCAGCAGCAATGGCTCCAAGCCGAAAATGATACACTCAACGACAGATGGACTCAGGTCCTAGCTATCGAAGAATATGGCCTCTAATGCCCAACAAAGAGTTATCCAAAGCGTCGGCTGCTACCACAATTCGACGGCGAGGCCTTTGAGCCAATTCTGTCGAAACATGACCGCGTTGATGAACCAGACCGGCCACCACATGGGCGAGATAAAGCGGCCACCTAGGCCGAAAACCAACCCGCACCACCTCGCCGTAGGGTCAGAGAGACGACAGCTCCAGGATACACCTACGACCTACAACATGGCATGAGCAATAGAGCAGGCCAAACAAGATCAATCTATGGATCAAGGGGCGGTCCCCAACACGAGAAGACGATCGTCAAGCTTGGCGCGATAGGTATAACCTCACCAGGGCCAAAAACCGCATATGGATGTCATCCGAACTCCATTGTGACTTTGCCCGATATAGAGGCACCGCACAACCCTTATGCTTTACAGACGAGGTAATGCAGCACCAGTTCCCAAAAGGTTTTAAACCCGTAAACATCGAATCATACGATGGCACGACAGATCCCACAGTATAGATTGAAGATTTCCTTCTCCATATCCACATGGCCCGCGGTGACGATCTCCACGCCATCAAATACCTTCCCTTAAAACTGAAAGGACCAACACGGCACTGGCTAAATAGCCTCCCATAGAACTCTATTGGTAGCTGGGAAGATTTGGAGCATGCCTTTAGAGACAACTTCCAAGGTACCTATGGCCGGCCTCCGGACGCCGATGACCTCAGTCACATAGTCCAGCAACCCGGAGGGTCAGCCCGCAAACTCTGGACCAGGTTCTTAATTAAAAAAACCAAATCATCGATTGTCCGGATGCTAAAGCCCTCGCGCCCTTTAAGCACAACATTCGTGACGAGTGGCTTGCCCGACACCTCGGCCAAGAAAAGCCGAAGTCCATGGAAGCTCTTACCGCACACATGACCCGCTGTTGCGTGGGAGAAGATAGCTGGCTAGCTCGGAGAAGCAACAGCACCAGTGACCCTGGCACCTCCGAATCTAGAGATGGCAATGGTAGGCCACGACAAAACAAACACAAGCGTCGGAGCAACAATGAAGATACCGAAGACACGACGGTCAACGCCGGATTTAGTGGCTCTAAACCCGGTCAGCAGAAGAAACCATTCAAAGGAAACAAAGATGGTCCATCCAATTTGGACAGAATACTCGACCAGCCTTGCTAGATTCATGGCACCCCTGACAAGCCTACCAATCATACCAACAGAAATTGTTGGGTCTTTAAATAGGCCGGTAAGCTAAACACCGAACATAAGGGGAAAGGGCCGCCTAGCGAGGATGACGATGAGCCTCGCCCAACAAAGACAGGGGGCAAAAGAAATCACCCCCCCCCCCAGGTAAAAATAGTGAATATGATCTACGTCACTCACATCCCTAAGCGGGAGCGCAAGCGTGCACTAAGGGACGTCTACGCCATAGAGCCAGTCGCCCCAAAATTCAACCCATGGTCGGCCTATCCGACCACTTTTGACCGCAGAGACTATCCGACCAGTATCCGTCATGGAGGTTCGGCAGCATTGGTCCTCGATCCAATCATCGACGGATTCCACCTCACACGAGTCCTCATGGACGGTGGCAGCAGTCTTAACCTGCTCTATTAGGACATTGTTCGTAAAATGGGTATTGATCCCTCAAGGATCAAGCCCACTAAAACCACCTTTAAAGGAGTAATACCCGGTGTAGAGGCCTGCTGCACAAGATCAATAACGCTGGAAGTATTCTTCAGCTCACCGAATAACTTCCAAAGCAAAGATTTAATCCTCGACATCGTCCCCTTCCGCAGTGGTTATCATGCACTGCTCGGACGAACCGCTTTCGCCCATTTCAATGCAGTCCTGCACTATGCCTACCTAAAGCTCAAGATGCCCGGACACGCGGTGTTATAACAGTCAATGGAAACATGGAGCGCTCCCTCCATACTGAGGAGCATACCGCGGCCCTCGCAGCTGAGGGACAGGGTGGCCTTATCAAGCCAAAAACTTCATCGGCCATCAAGCCCCCGGACACTGTCAAAAGAGTCTGGTATAACCTACAGAACGACAGTTCGGTTCATCTAGAAATAGATTAGCAATTCGGCCTCCGTCAAAACCCCCACTTACCCCGTGCGGAAAACGGCATAGCTGATCATCTGTGAAAGTATGCTCCACAGAAGCTTCCTGTGGAACCAGGTACTTCTATTCTCCATCTTACTCAGCCCCCCGTATCCCCAACAACAATGGACCGAAAAAGGAGAAAGTTGGACTCTGGTAAAGCCTCTCCGGGTAGAGCCGTCCACTCCTGGCAGAGACCATGCCGGAAACAAATCCTCGCCACCTGCCGGACCGCACCGTCCAGCCGGGCCCATGTTCCCTGCGAATGAGGAATGTGCCCCAGCAGAAGAGGAGGTGCAGCTAGTCTTTGTTGCTGAGCCCCAGGCTCCAACTTGGGCAAGGCACATAGTCCACTTCCTCCAAATCGGAGAGCTTCTCGGTGACCAAGATTAAGCTGAAAGAGTAGCCTGGAGGGCCAGTATGTATTAGTTTGTCATTGACACGCTATACAGAAGGAGGCTCAATGGTGTGAAATTGAAGTGCATCTGTCGGGAAGAAGGAAAGGAACTGCTGGCCGAGATACACAAAGGCATGTGCGGCTCCCACATTGGATCAAGGGCATTAGTTGGGAAAGCATTCCGGCAAGGATTCTATTGGCCCACAGCCCTCCAAGATGCGGTCGAGCTAGTCACCAAGTGTGAAGCCTGCCAGTTCCATTCCAAGAACATACACCTGCCTGCCCAAGCTCTTCATACAATCCCCTTATCATGGCCATTTTCAGTGTGGGGGATCCATATCCTCGGCTCTTTCCCCCGAGCAATCGGGGGCTTTGAATTCTTGATCGCTGCTATCGGCAAATCTACAAAGTGGTCGGAAGTGACTATAATGGAAATGGTGTCTGCTCAGTCAACTATCAAGTTCTTGAAAGAATTGGTGTGCCATTTTGGAGTCCCGGCAAGGATCATTAACGACAACGGCACACAGTTTACGAATCGCGCCTTCAGGCAATACGTTCATGCCCTCAGATGCAAGATCTCATTCGCCTCTGTGGCACATTCCAGAAGCAATGGAAAAAGCTAAGAGGGCGAACGCTGAAGTGCTTTGAGGCCTCAAGACATGAACCTTTGATACGATGCAGAAGCACGACATGCGGTGGATCGATGAGCTGCTGCTAGTTCTCCGGTCCCTCAAAATGACACCAAATCGAGCTACCGGGCAGACTCTCTTCTCCCTGGTCTATGGTGTAGAAGCAGGTACCCCCACAAAAACTCATTTATGGGTTGCCTCGAGTGCTTGCCTATGATGAAGTAGCGCAAGATCAGCACCGGCGTGACGATGTTGTGCTACTCTAGGAGAACCATCTCCGGGCTGCCGCGTGTGCTGCATGCTATCAGCAAGCCTTACATTGCTATCATAGCCGCAGGGTTCATGCCCGGTGTTTTGAGGAAGGCGACCTTGTCCTAAGGCGCGTTTAGTTCGCCAAGGGTACAAACAAGTTGACGCCGAAGTGGGAAGGCCCTTACTGGGTAGTACGAGTCATCAGACCTGGCGCACTTCGTCTGGAGACCGAAGATGACATTCAATTGCAAAACTCATGGAATATTGAGCATCTCTACAATTTCTACCCATATGGCACGGTTGTCGGGCCCTGCCCGGCAACCACCCTTTTGTACAGGCCTTGCCTCAGCTACATGTAACCCCTTGTACAAAGCCAGGGCGATGACCCTGAGCAAGAGAGAAATAAATGAAGCGCTGGGGGGCCAACCAAGTTTGATGCATGTGCAAGCATTCTAAGAGCACTGCATAAGCATTTCATGAGCATCTACATATGCATATAGATAGGATCGCATCTTGCATCATTCCCATCTGCATGAAGCTGCAGGTTGCGGTGAACTTGGCCTCTACAAGGAGTTGGGAAGATGAATCAGCATTGCGATCTCCAGCAAGCCAAACAGATAAGTTCTACCTCTTTTCCATTAATGTTCTGTAAGCTATGACTTGTGCATGAGAAAACCTCGCCACTCTTTTGAGACTTAGGTGCTCCCATCCATGACTCGAACGTTGCTTTGGTCGGGATGGTCGCAGTGGCCTTTGGTAAAAGGAAGTTGGTGGGGGGCTGGTCCCTTTAATTTTTTGCCCGGTAGACACGTTCTCTGGGAAATAAAAGGGTGCCGATAGGATAGCCTGCCGGGCAAAACTCGTTTATTTACGTTAAGGATGCATCCCACCTCTGCATGGCCATATACATGCACGGGTTCGCGGCAAGGTTCATCTTTTTCATTAATATGTTGATATTGCAAGTACAAGCATTACCGAACACAAGCATGGACTCGAGAGATTACATTATTTGAATTAAAATTTGGCAAGTGCCTACAGATTTAAGATTGAAAACAGATAAGTGCCCCATAATTCCTTTGCCCTTGTCTATCTCCTTCAGGGTATTACAGGGAGGGATTAAGGAAGCAAGAGGCGGGCCCAACTAGGATTCGACGCCTCCCCAGGATCAGGACGATGCCATCTTCTAGTTGGGAGGGAGGAACCGAAGGGCAGGAGTGGTGGTGGCACTGAAGGGAGCCCAGATGGGGGCAGCGGAGTCACCGGCAAACACGACTCGTCGGAACGGTCGCCCCCATTCTTGGCGCGTCGTGGGTTGCTACTACCTCCCGTACTGCTGCCGTTCGAAGACCCCATTGCGACAGTCGTGCCAAGCATCATGCTCTCCGAGGAACTCCCCACAAAGACATGGTTTTCCCTGACGGCCCTGATATCAGAATCCACCATGAGTCCAGAGGACATGAGTAGGAACAACGATCCCCCTGCACATCAAGTGGATGACGATCGGGGTGGACGGGTCCACCCTTTTCAGCAGTGAAACCATTCTGCGACCCCTTCGCCAGCACCACGGAGGAAGGAGAAATGGGCCACGGTCAACTACCGCGCCCTGCGCCCGTCACAAGGCTAAGCGCGGTGTCGTCTGCGGCGCGTCCCACTAAAATTGAAGCCACCGGCGGCCCGACGACAAGCGCACCGAACTCGCCACTTCTGGCATTGTCACCGCGCCACCCGAGTACCCCTTTTGGATCTAGGAAAGGCATCAGAATGGAGCCTGGGGGCTGGTCCTAGGCTCTTCTCTTCGTCATAACCTATGAGAAGCAAAAAACAGAAGATGGAGCAGAAGAAGCACGGAGATGAATGACTCCGCCCTCCCTGTGCCCCTTCTTTTATAGGTCGGCTGGGGAGGGGAGCCGCTCCCTTAACGGGCGGCCACCGTCCTCGTCCGCCAATTCAAGAAGGCTGGGCCCTCGCCTTGATGCTCTTCCGTGCCATGCGCCTCCGTTACCTACCCCGTGCTCAAGTGCTCAAGTTCTAGAAGAAGAAATCAATAAAATGTTCAGCACTAAATATTTGAATGATGAGCATGATTGCAATGTTGTTAGTATGAATTCTTTGAATATCCATAATACTAATGATGATTGCACTAGTTATGATGAAAATGCGTCCTATAAACATGTCAATTTTTGTGGAGTAGACTGGGTTTGCAAGTACACACCAAATAGGGAAGATAGATGTGGTAAAGAAGAAGAAAATAAAAAGGAAGAGAGGTAAAAAGATATCTCTCTCAAATAATGCTTCTCCTATTACTATTGTGCCTCATGAAAATATAATTGTGGAAGATAATGATACTTCTTATGATCTTGAAATTCTTTTTGGCACTTGCTTGGAAGAATATGATAATTGCTATACTATTGGTGCTATCCATACTATTAATTATGAGAGCGATTATGCTTATAATATTAAAAGGCCCAAGCTTGGGGATGCTATGTTTGATGAAGATGATGTTTTTGAGAATATATTTGCTGCAATTAATGTTTGTCCCAAGCTTGGGGATGCTACGCTTAATGGAGATTATATTTTTAGTCTCCCAAGTTTTGATATGCAAATTCATAATGATAATAACATGCCTCCTACTTATGATAATTATTGTGATGATACATATGCTATAAAAAGTAGTTAGGATTATATTTATAAAACTTGTCATGATTATGGTTACCCCCTTTCTAAACATTACTCTTTTAATGTGGAAACAATTTATAATATTCAAGTCTCTCATGATACTCCCACTATCCCGAATGAGAAGAATTTTGCTTATGTGGAGAGTAGTAAATTTTCTATGCTTGTAGATCATGAAAGGAATGCTTTAGGTGATGGTTATATTGTTGAATTCATTCATGATGCTACTGAAAATTATTATGAGGGAGGAATATATGCTTGTAGGAATTGCAATAATATCAAGTTTCCTCTCTATGTGCTTAAAATTTTGAAGTTATGCTTGTTTTACCTTCCTATGCAAGTTGATTCTTGTTCCGATAAGTTGTTTGCTCACAAAATACCTATGCATAGGAAGCATGTTAGACTTAAATGTGCCAGACATATTCTTCATGATGCTCTCTTTATGTTAGAATTATTATCTTTTATGTGAGCATCATTGAAATCATCATGCCTAGCTAGGGGCGTTAAACGATAGCGCTTGTTGGGAGGCAACCCAACTTTATTTTTGTTCCTTACTTTTTTTCCTGTTTAGTAATAAATAATTCATCTAGCCTCTGTTTAGATGTGGTTTTATGCTTTTAGTTAGTGTTTGTGCCAAGTAGAAGCTTTGGGAAGACTTGGGGAAAGTCTTGTTGATCATGCTGTCAAAAACAGAAACTTTAGCGCTCACGAGAACTGCTGCCATTTTTATTTGGAGAGCGATATTTAGTTAATTATTTTTTCAGATGATTAATAGATAAATTCCTCAGGTCCAGCAATTTATTTGAGAATTTTATGAGTTACATAAGTATACGTTTGATCCAAATTACTACAGACTGTTCTGTTTTTGACAGATTCTGTTTTCGATGTGTTGTTTGCTTATTTTGATGAATCTATGGCTAGTAAAATAGTTTACAAACCATATATAAGTTGGAATACAGTAGGTTTAACACCAATATAAATAATGAATGAGTTCTTTACAGTACCTTGAAGTGGTGATTTATTTTCTTATACTAACGGAGCTTACGAGTTTTCTGTTAAGTTTTGTGTTGTGAAGTTTTCAAGTTTTGGGTAAGGATTCGATGGACTATGGAATAAGGAGTGGCAAGAGCCTAAGCTTCGGGATGCCCAAGGCACCCCAAGGTAATATCCAAGGACACCAAAAATCCTAAGCTTGGGGATGCCCCGGAAGGCATCCCCTCTTTCGTCTTCGTTCATCGGTAACTTTACTTGGAGCTATATTTTTATTCGCCACATGATATGTGTTTTTCTTAGAGCGTCAATTTATTTTTTTAGGATTTGCTTGATTTTATTTATAATAATGTTTTGCATCCTTTATTTCAATAAAAGTGGCATTAATAGTCTTTACTATGCCTATGTTACAAGTATATATGTTGCTGTTTGAAAATAGAACGTTTACCGTTGTTGCAATAATTCCCTAGAAAAGTCAGAATGTGATAAAATGTTGAAACCTTTTGAATATTAAGCTCTGATAAATTTAATACAGTGTCGACAAGAGAAATTCTGCAATGCTTGAGAGGATGACCGAGTGTTAGAATGCGAGATTCACTAAACCGTATACAAGGTAGTGATTTGGGTGTGGGATGGATTGATCACCATACCGACTTACTCTTATTATTCGCCTTGCTATAAGGGATGGTAAATCTGAGAGACTTACCTATAGTACAGAGACGATGATCAAACCTTGTTTAAACCCTAGAATGGTATAATAATTTTTCCCTTGTACAAGGCAGCTTTTGCCAACCGTAGGTTATACGGTGAGGATCAACCCAGACCCATTTCCTACAGG
The DNA here is from genome assembly GCF_018294505.1 of Triticum aestivum. Lineage (NCBI taxonomy): Eukaryota > Viridiplantae > Streptophyta > Magnoliopsida > Poales > Poaceae > Triticum > Triticum aestivum. Next base: position 279,751,385 of record NC_057803.1, on the reverse strand, counting down.
AGAAACCATAAATGGTTGACCACCATGAGATATCGATAGTTGTTTAGTATTGGCGCCAGACCCGTCAGCTAAGAAGACCCAGTCTCGGAATAACCTTACCAAGACGAAAGGATAGAAGAATTGAGGAAAAGGTTATGCCACTATCGAAAGAACCCAAATAAGGAATTATCCTGAAGATCTGAGAAGACCGACACTGTTAACAATATGGATGCAGAATATGAGTTTTGATGCAACCGTAACCATGCTTCCAAGGGTGGTAGCACCCCAGACCCCCTCCTGTGACAATTGATGGATTTTGAGGAGACCCAAAACCCTAACCTTTTTCTTGTCAGTCTCTCCGAATCTCGAGGACGAGATTCATTTTAAGGGTGGTAGGTTTGTAACATCCCAAAATTCTAAATTTTGGAATGTTATAATAAATAGATAGATAGATTGTTTGTTTGATTGTTGTGTGATTCTATTGCTTGCTCATGATAGATTGAACGGAGTGTGACGAGTAGAACTATCAAGAGTTATGAGTGCGAATCATCTTCATCAACATTGCAGGCAAGTTCACACTTTGATCATATTTTTCATTACCCAGTTTTTATGCATTAGTTTCAACCCTCAAACATTGCATGGTTAGGATTTGATAACATGTGGGTTTTGGGAGGTAGTTGATGAGGTAGGAACCTATTGCCCTCTTACTATCAAACCCCTGCGAGTTACCATTACATTATGCTTATGCTGCCTTGCTATGCTCGTAGACGTGGTTTGGGAGAGTGAAATCCATGAAAGATGTGAGATTGTTAATTAATGGTTCAACTTAAGGTGGCAACTTAAATACACATCTAGGTGGATTGAGGCACCTGGAGTACCCAGTGTTGCCTATATTTTTGGAAATCCCGGAGTACCCGTGTGATCTTCCTATGGACCGCCACCCAGGCTCAAAGGGAACTGAGATGATTCATGCTAGAAACTTCCGTGTGCAGCCAAAAGCTATTATGGGCTCTAGCATAGTTGAGTAAGTTACGTGAAGCTCTTGAAGAGGTGGATCAACAGGTAGTGGGTTGTAGGTTTGGTATGGTCTGCCCGGAGTAGGGTTAATGTTCCTGAAAGACTGTGTCTCGGTCATCCGTTTCTCGAACACCATGTAGTGCAAGAAATCCAACGGAGGAGATCGAGTCTTGTGGGGAAAAGTGTGCAAACCTCTGCAGAGTGTACAATCTAATCATGGTTAGCCGTGTCCCCGGTTATGGACAATCTTGAGTATCTAGTACTTAGAGTATCTTAAGTATCTCATCACGTTACTTAAATAATTTGTTGGGTTATTGATGTTAATTTGGGATTGAGTTGGAGGAACCTTCTCAATATTTTCAACCAACTTTGTAGTTCAATAAATTATATTCCTTTGCAGTAGGGAAAAATTGGCTTTTCGCAAAAACATTATAACCATAGAGCTTTTCCACCAGACATATATGCATGTAGTGATAGCTATTATTCATCATTATCCTTTGGTGTGAATTTGCTAGTACATTCAATGTACTGACCCTTTGTGGCTGCAACGTCTCATGTTGCAGGATTATCTTACGACGAGTAAGTGATACGTTAGGGTTATGATTTCTACACTCAACTTTGCCGTTGGTGTTGATGGGAATCCACAACCTTGTTGTTACTTCTGCTATTTGGATTGAGGTAATAGTATTTACGTTACTTTATACATGTGATTTACCTCTATTATAAATCCTCGAGTATTGTGTGTGTCAGCATACCAATCCAGGGATGACAATTAAGCACAGAGACTTGACAGTCCGAGGTCGGGTCGCTACATGCTCTTCCTCTTCGTGTTGGCGTTGGCATTGCCGTTCTCGTGCTTGTGCAAAGGTAGCTTGCTTTTGACGATGTCGTTGTTCTTGAGAGTTGTTGTCGTGTAGAGGGTTGCAGTTTTCTTAACGATCTTGGCGCGCGGCACTTAGAAGAGTATTGCTTGTCGATGTACTTGAGCGGGATATAGTGTAGTGGGAGTGTCGACTTGAGCGGCTCCATCTTGATGAGGATGAAGTGGAAGAAGAGTGGTTGAGCAACAAAGCACGAATCTTGTCCATTCTTGCATCATTCTCTTGCTTGTGGTCGTCGAGCTTGTGGTCGAAGTAATCTCTTGTGCATTGCTCGGAGAGTCACAAGTCGTGGGCGAGGTTGTCGATGCATTCACTCATTGCTTTTTGCTCTTGATGCAAACCACGTTGTGCACCAAAGAGGTGGCTCTTTGTGACGTAGGAGTTCATGTCGTCGTCTTGCTCGGTGTAGAGTGGGTTGGTAGAAGTACTTGGCCTATCCATCATTACAAAAAAAATATGTGAGTGGGAGAAGGAGAAAAACTTATACCAAATGTACCTTGACCGATGTTGAAGATGGATCAATGATCACCCAATGTGGAACAAGGAAATAGCCTAATTGGTACCAATTCTTGTCAGTTTCTCACTCCTACACAAGTAAAAGCTTATGGTGGAGCTCGGTTAGGATGGTGGCACAAAATTTGATGCAATTGTTAGTGAGCTTCAATAAAGTTGGAAAAGATTCGCAAATTTGCAATGCAACATGTAGACCAGTAGCAAAATATGGTACACGGAAACACACACACACACACACACACACACACAAAGAGATGAAAGGGGATGAGCCAAAATGTGGAATCCACGAAAATGCTCTTGTTGCACAACACTAGAGAGACGCTAGCATGATTGCACAATAGGCGGATACGAAGACTTGTGCACAACCTACTAAGCCAAAATGTAATGACTTCTATCCCAAGTATGTTCTATGTATGGTGTTTGGATGATATGATCCAAGATGATCTAGTATGACAATCTTAATGTTGTATGATGCTATGGTTCTTGCTTAAAAGATCTTTGCTTATCTTTCATCTTTTCCTTAAAAGCTTGTTTGACTCTTTGTATTTGAGCTCTTTTCTCATGCAATGCTTCACGAACCAAGATAGCAATTGTGTATGCGATGACAACTTTGTGACACTAATGTGCACAAGTCACATTGCCGGCAATACTCAAAGGCTAGTCTCGATGGGTAAGCGACGCAAAAGTAAGGCTATGGTGGTTATCAATTTAATGGCAAGGAGTGGACAAAGATGTCGTTGAAGTTATCGTCCTTGCTTACAGTTGAGGGTGTCACGAAACCAAGATGAGGTTACCGTTCTTGCTTACAGCATGGTGTCAAAATGGTGGAGTGGTTGTTGTCGGTGACACATCCGTGGCGAAGATGAGCGGCGGTGATGTTGATGTCAAACCGTACCAAAATAGCCGAAACGCAATAGGACACAGAACCGCAACTCAAATTCTCAAAGCACAATGTGGCAAAAACGTATCGGAGTGCGAAACGAGTAAGCGATGGTGGTTGCAGAAATTGGTGGTGGTATGGGGACGTGTATGCGGAAGTGGGGTGGTGGCTTAAATTGGGGGGGGGGTTAGTTTTGTAAGGGTTTTACGGATGTCCGGGGGTTTACGGTCAATCGGTTGTCGGATGTCCGGAGCCTGTCAGACATCCGATGCTTGGGCGAAATTCAGGCACGGGAAGAACAGCTAGGGTTCGTGGTGGAGAGGTCAAAATCCGTCGAATCTAGGCGATTTTGTGGATGAAAATGGTGGAGATGATGGGGAAAGCTAGACCCACTCAAGGCAAAGCAAATCCACGGATCAAATCCAACAAAATTTCATCACACCAACAAATGACATAAAAAATTGGGGCTATTTTTCGGGGGGAAATTTCGAATTAGGGACAAGATCAACAAAGCAAGGCTAGAAAACACAACAGGAAGGCTTCGAAATCGTGATCAACGTGGCTCTAGATACCAAGATGATGTAGGGTGGAACCCTAGATGGCTGATCTTTCATGAAAGGAGCAAATCCCATGATGAACATGACGAACACGAGGGGAATCACGACGGTAAACACGAGGCAAAACACGAGAGAAACACTAAAACCAACAAGATTTATCACACATGTGCTAGATTCTCGAACACAAAACAGTTCACATGATCCACGATCAACAAGGGACAATACACGGTAACCAATTCTTCTCCAAAGATGGTCTTGATGGGGCCGCCCGAAAGGGGGTCTTGAATCCAAGGGGATCTTCTCCGTAGAGGAGCCGCAGTCTCTCTCAAGGAGTAGATCCGATGTGGATGAGCGAGGTTCTATCTCCAATATGAGCTATCACAATGCTAACCCTAGAAAAGAGGAGGTGGGGGTCTATATATAGTCTTAGAGGTCAAAGGGGTAGATGGGCTTCGGCCCAACACGAAATCAGCACACATGCGTCGAATGTCCGGTAGCTACCGGTCGTCCGGAGGCTCGCGAGGGTTCAGACGTCCGGTGCTCGTCGGGCGTCCATAGATTCGGCTCAGGTGTGCTTCGGTCGAACGTCCGGTCGGGGTTGGATGTCCGGGGCGTCGGTCGTCTGGAGGTCTTCGGAAATCTAGCGTTTTGGCTCGGGAGTGGTAGCGCCGGTCGTCCGGAGCGGGCCGGTCGTCCTGAACCTCGAGTTCGTCGGACGTCCGTGTTTCACGGGTCGTCCGGTGCCTGGGAGTTTCGAGCAGTCCTTCTTCTTGTCCATGGAGCTTGGTGTCCTCACCGTCTTGTCCGTTGGGTATAGCTGATCCGTGGCTTTCCTCCAAGTACTTGATCACACATAGGGTTTCCGCTTGAGATAGTAGCCATGTCTCATGCATAGAAAGTGGTAGTTCGGAGAGGAGCGAGTTCACCTTATCTTCGATTGCCTTGGCTCGTGCTCTTGTCATTGGTCCAGGTGGTGTCGTGGGAGACGTAGGTAGGTCCATGGGGATGACCTTGGGATGCTCTGCATCACAACAACTCCATGATGTGGATGGAGTGCTCCACCCAGACCAGGTCGTTGGTGTACACAACCGAGAGGTCCATGAACCTTCTGTGGGTGTCCACCATGGAACGCATGGTGAACTACTGCTCGTCATCGGCAGCCGCTAGGAGTGCCATTGGAGCGGCGCAGGATACCCACTAAGAATTTCTCATGGTGGGTGTGCTTCTTGCAATGGTGTGACGTGATCGAAAGGTTGAAGAGACACAAGGGTTCAATGGCCGCTATAATAAATGGGGGCGGACCAGCTTGTAATCGTCACGTCTTGTCACGACGTTCATAGCAGAGGATTCCAGTGGACGCTTGACAATACCGCACCGTATGCGTGGGCTCGAAGAGGCGCAAAATGTATCGTTGGTGAGCCTGTTCCCACGCTACCATGCAGTTTACCGCGCAAGCTTCCCGCCCGGCTAGTTTGGCCACGCGTTGGCTAGAAGAGGGACAAATCATGGGCGTTTATTGGCAAAAAGCTTTGTAAAAACAAAGTGTGTGGAATAAGTTTGGTCAGAAGTTTACCCGTGGGTGATGAGGTCAAAGTTACACAGAAGGGTGATGATGGACACTCGAGTGCGATAATTAATTCTGTAGTGCGATAATTAATTCTGTGCTCTACAGGGCACACGGTGGAAGAAACCAACTGTGCGAAATAATGTCGAAGATCCCAGTAGAGTTAGCTATACATGTGTTGTGAGATCGACAAGGTAAATAGATTCGACAATGGTTAATAAAATCTAAGACCATAGCATATTAAGGTCAAAATAGTGCTACCAATATACGAGTCTCATACGCTGCCATTTCAATGATTGTACCACAAAAGCTCGAAATATTACAAGGTTCAAATTCCAGAGTTATATGGCTCAAATTCGAAGATTACAAGGTTCAAACTGATATTAGAAATGAAATTCAGCTCATCAGCTGCAAACACTCAGGCTGATCCGCTGAACATGGATATCAGAGAGGTTCAAACTAATATTACCACTTCTAAGTCTGGTTTCTAAACCTGACAATTTTTGCAAAAAGGGTCAGCCACTTAGAATTCATGTATGGGGTTGACACAATGACTTCCGATTACTCTGTCCTGTGAAGTTCCAAAATGAAATTCAGCATTTTTGGAGCCTATTCCATTCTGCCGAATTGCTATATCTGGTTGTTTGCAGTATGCCTTGTTTATTTCAGTTGTTCACAATGTGATGCTCTATATGTGCAATTATTTACCGTGCAGTAAATTTCATCAATCCAGTTTTAAACATACCAATAGGAATGCATATATTTGCTTGCTGTTAAGCCTGTTATAGCTAGCATATGCCTCTTTTAAAGTTTTTTGTTCAGTTGTTTGTAGTTAGCATATGTCCAGTTTCAAATGCCATCTTTGGTTGTTCGTAGTATGCCTTATTTATTCCAGATATTCACAACGTGATGTTCTATATGTGCAAGTATGAACTATGCAGTTCAATTTCATCACTACCAGTTTCAACAATACCACTATGAATGACTACATTTGGTTGCTCCATCTTGTAGTTAACACGCCTTTCCATTTTTATTTAACAATAACCAATGTACTTAGACCGGCACAATACTAGTTTGAACGACTATGTTTGCTTGTTGTTAAATGTTAGGCCTGTTGCAATTAACACACCTTTCCACTTGTTTTGCTTTACTAGTGTCCTTAAACCTACACACTGAAGCTATCTTTTGGAGATTATTCTGTCTGCCATGGATAATTTTGGTTGATGTTTAGACTATTGTGCTTAACATGCTTCTTGATGTACCTACACAGGACAATTTTGGGAACGACTGCTGTTTCCCATTGAGGTTAGTTTCAACCCATGGCTTATATATGCTCACTGTTCTGGATATCGGTAGCTGGTACCATACAGGTCAGGGGCTGATAAGGCACTAATCAGTGAATCGGACTTTTAACTGAATATATCCACAACCCATTTATTGTTAGGTTAACTAGGGCCATGTGTAATATATCCGAGTCTACATAGCAACATGCACTATACTTAATGTCTAAATAAGCAATCTGATTCCCGTCTTTCGATGAGATGGTGGCTATCATTTTGGAGGAAGTCGACTTTGACGATCCGACTACGAATGTGCGAAGACGTCGCGCCTTAGCAATCGCTAAACCAACTCTGAGAGGTTATTGACCAAGCCAGAGCACGATCAACCTGACCACGAAGGTCTGTTTCCTGCAGGCAAACAAAGAACAAGCAAGAAACTAAGATTGCAATATGGATATTACGAATATAAGAGGAAAGCTTTATTGATCAAGGTGGGGTTCTGTGATGCCTTTGTCTGGTCGTTGAACACAACGGAAGTACACGAAGTTGCAGCTATGGAAAACTTTAATCTAAACAAAACCCAAAGTCTAAACGATGCCCTAAGGGCTGTATATATTAAGGAGAGAGGGGGAGTTTCATGGCCCTTGGAGGAGAGGTCCGAAACCAACCCTAACTCTTATTTCCCAACACATACGGACTCTAAAAACAACCTATAATCAAGTATTTCGAAATTAGATGGGCCTAGCCCAAAAATAAGGTGACACAACACCTAGAATAGCCTATGGACGAAATTTATGAAGTGGCATCTTGTATATTTTGTCCACGGCTTCATGCACTCATTATGGTGGCTTCAATGTCCTGGAATCATCACTTGTAACTCCGTTCTTATTCCCCTTGCACATGCCATCATCACCATGCTTGAACTTGCTCCAAGGTTCATCTTTCTTGTCCAAGCTAGGCCCTCCATTTGTAATCAAAACAAATGTATCCAATTTAGGCAGCATAATATTCTCATGAACATTAGAATCATTACCAAGAAACGAAAGTACCTGGTAATTTAATTGGTGTGCGCGAGCTCTAGTAATTGGTCCAGTATGTATAGCAGCAGGGGCCGTGGGAGTAACAATGGTATTGATGTCCTCATCATCCTCCCCTTCTTGAAATGAAGTCATCCTCGATGGAAGCTCATCTTCCTCACCCAAATAAGGCTTCAAATGTGCAAGTAATAACGAACATGCTTGCATGGGTACAACATCACAATCAACATAATTAGCATATGTAAAGATACTAAAATGGACACGAACAGTACGTGTTACCTTAACCTTGCCACTATTGTCGAACCATTGGATGTAGTAAGAATGTGGATGTGGTCTTGTGGTGAGAGATAGCTTCTCCACAATCTCCATGCTAGCCAAGTTGTTGTAGCTCCCCCCATCTATGATGACGCGAACAGAACGTTCCTTCACAACTCCCTTTGTATGGAACAAATTATGCCTCTGATTTTGCTCAGCTTATGTGACCTGCACACTCAAAACACGTTGAGCAACTAAACATTCATACCTGTTAGCATCTTCAGGAGCCATGTATTGCGTCTCATGATCAGAATCATCTCCACCGTGTTCTTCACGTGTAATAAGAGCCAAAGTCTCCTCATCATAGTCACCAGCGGACTCATACCCACCATCCTCAGTAGCAATCATCACACACTGAGATTTGCATTCTCCTGCATAATGACCTCATCCCTTACAACAACGAAAAATAATATCACTTGTGTGCCCTGTTGATGCCATGGAAGAAGAAGAGCTCCGTGCAGGCCCGACGGGTGCGCTCTTGGAAGATAGTGGTGGTTGTGCCTGCTTTCTTGTATCACAGCTGGAGGTGGCACCTGATGGAGGTGCTAGTGCAGTGGAAGTAGAGGATGCACGTGGTGTCCATGATGAAGGTCGACATGCAAAAACGTTAGTTCGCGCCAATGCTTGTCGATCCTGCACTTCACGTTCAGCTTTACAAGCAAGATGGAATAAACGAGTGATATTATTATACACCTTATACTCTAGAATGGTCTGAATCTCTCTATTTAATCCACCCATGTTTAATACACCATAAAACGTGCAAGCATAGCTTCATTCTCCTCAATAATACCACATCTAATCATGCCAGTTTGTAATCCTGATAATATTCTTCTACAGAAATTTTTCCTTGTCTTAAACGCTGCAATTTTTGAAGTAATTCATGTTGATAATAAGGTGGAACCCAACGAGTATGCATAGCAGTTTTCAAAGCAGCCCAAGTAGCTGGAATAGGATATAATCTACAATGTTCAGACCACCAAACACATGCAAAGCTAGTGAAAGAACAAACAGCAGCAGGAACACATCTCTCCTTAGGATATTGTAAACATGTAAATCGTTGTTCAGTTTCTAATTCCCAAGTAATATATATATCAGGAACATATCTACCCTCAAATGGTGGAATATTTAATTTTAGTTTAGGAAGATGGTCATGATCTCGTACCTTAGGTGGTGCAGCCCTACCATTGCGATGATATGCATGAGGACGACCTGGTGGTGGTGGTGCTGGTGGTTGCACGTAGTTCTGATTTTGATCAACCTTATCCTTGTAATGGTCCTCCACATCTGCAGTAGCCACAGGAGCTACAAAAGCATCAATAGTAGGTACGACAACACCAGAAGTTTGACCAGGCTCAAGGGGAACGTGTTGTGCTCGTCCTACTTGATTTGGAAGCCGTTATTGTTGTTGTTGTTGTTGTTGTTGTTGTTGTTGTTGTTGTTGTTGTTGTTGTTGTTTTAGAGGTGCGACAGGTGTAGCGGGCGGTGGTTGTGGAAGACGCGCAAGCAATTCATTAAACTCGTTATCGAGATTTGTTTCGAACGCCTTCTCAATGCCATCTATCTTCTCCATGGCCTCTTAAAATCTGGTTAGCACATCTTCCACCTGTCCACTCATCATTTGCTGAAACTTATCATGTAACTCTTTGTTCGTCAAGTTCTCCCAGTCAGTCTCCTCGGCTTGTGATCCTGCCATGGTTAGCAGCAATAGAAACACACAAGAATATGATCCTACAGACTACTAGGAAGTGGTGCTGGTGTGTCACAAATCCTTAAAGCGAATGTCAAAATCTTACCAGTTCTTACCAAGCAGTAGGTGGTGACTGCAACCGTTGTAGGCGAAACTCTCAAAAGCTTGGATAGAGCGATTGCCAGGGAAAGTCAAACGCACGACGTAGATGTATGTGGAGCTGGGAAGGCTTATAATATGGTGGCAAAAAGGGTCAACAATAATCAATTCAGAGATGCAAAGTTGAATAAATGCTCAACGACGGTACTGTGCTGGTCCTAGGCTAGACCGTACTATAGACGCGAGCCTAGAACACGAACAAAATCATGGCGCGACACGTAAACAAGGGAGGAGCACTCTCTGAATTTTTTTACTTTTTTGCACTTTTTTTCTCTTTTTTTCCTCCACAACAATTTTTTTTCGAAAAAGTCTACAAATGGTCTAAAAACTGTCTAGCCAGAATTTTCCAGACTTAGTTTTTTTTAAACTGGAACTATTTTTCTATTGCCGGAAGCACGGAATTTTGGGAGTCCTACTCTGTCACGACTCGGGGTATCGCATGATCTGGAAATTGACAACAGAGTAATAAATATTGGACTCGGACTAGTGGCGGAGATGAATCTGGTGGAACTTGGACTGGTGGTTCTATATGGCGATGGTATATCTGGACTCAGATTGGTGGTGGTATATGGCGATGGTATATGTGAACTCGGATTGGTGGTTGTAGATGGCGATGGTATATGTGGACTCGGATTGGTGGTTGTATATGGCAGCGACGATGTATATGTTGGGGTGGTGGTATATGGCAATGATGATGATGATGGTGCGGCGGCAGCGTGACAACCTGTGAAAAGAACTCGAAACTCTAAGGGACTAGACACTAAGACTAGAAACTCGACACGACGATGCAACCGCAAATTCAACAACGCAAAAATCTAAAAAGACTATGCAAAGGCTCAGATTGGTTCGGATATGATGAACTAACCCTAATTTTTTTTGGATTTTTCGTGGACTATAGGTATGAAGAACAGACTTGACCTACGAAAAGCTGTAAAATCTAACCGAGCAACCTAAAAATCTGATACCACTTGATAGAGGCGAAGGTGTGCCGATGTTTGGATGAGATGGTGGCTATCGTTTCCTGTGTGAGTCGACCTTGACGATCCGACTACGAACGTACGAGACATCGTGCCTTAGCAATCGCTAAACCAACTTCCGAGGGCTTATTGACCACACCGGAGCACGATCAACCTAACCACGAGGGTCTGTTTCATGCGAGGAAACAAATAACAAGCAAGAAGCTGAGATTGCAATCTCGATATTACGAATATAAGAAGAAAGCTTTATTAATAAAGGTGGGGTTCTGTAACGCCTCTGTCTGGTCGTTGAACACAAATGAAGTACGTGAAGTTGCAGCTATGGAGAACTTTTAATCTAAACAAAACCCAAAGTCTAAACGACGCCCTAAGGGCTGTATTTATGAAGGAAGAGGGGGGGGGGATTTCGTGGCCCTTGGAGGCGGGGTCCGAAACCAACCCTAACTTTTGTTTCCCCATACATATGGAATGTAGGAACAACCTATACTTAAGTATTTCGAAAATACATGGGCCTGACCCAATAATAATGTGATGCAGCACCTAGAATAGCCTCTGGCCAAAAAATATGAATTGGCATCTTGTATATTCCGTCCAAGGCTTCGTGCCCTAATTATAGTGGCTCCAAAGTCCTGAAATTTCACTCGAAACTCCGCTCTTGTTTCCCTTGCGCATGCCATTGACAACATGCTTGTTCTTGCTCCAATGTTCATCCTTCTCCAAGCAAGGCCCTTCATTTGTAAGAAAAACAAATGTATCCAATTTAGGCAGCATCATATTCTCATGAACATTAGAAACATTACTAAGAAACGAAAGTACCTGATAATTTAATTGGCGTGCGCGAGCTATAGTAATTGGTCCAGTATGTATAGTAGCAGGGGCTGTGGGTGTAACAATGGTATTGATGTCCTCATCAGGTTGTTTGAACCTGATGGATATAAATAAAGTTGTAGCATACATTCAAATTCAAATATGGTATAATTTGAAATAGCAGCAATTAAATTAGAACAAAATTACGCCCTCCAGGTCGTTACGGCACACATGGTTGGTAAAACACAAACATTTGTGATATACACCATAATCCGAGACGGTTCACAGAGTGGAAACGTGTGCAAGCATGCACATAGTTGCCGTTTGCAAAGCGTGTGCGATGTCAGACAATATCACAAACAGTGCGGGCAAACTAAATGTTTGTGTTAGTTGCCTTATCATACACGATTCGCAACCATGAACTATTTCTGATGAAGTATGCATCGTAAACGTTGCACCACAAAATAGCATGTGCGATAGTTGTCGTGTATGACGATGTTACGATGGTCCAATGTTTTGTAATCTTGTCCGACACTTGTTCGACGATTAGCTAATCTTATTAATAGTGAACCGTTTGTGATGGGCCGCGCATCATACATGTTGTATAATAGTGAACCAATTGTGATGAGACGCACATCGTGAATGTAGCACCACAGAATACCGACTGCGATGGCAATGCGAGCAGAAATGAGTAGGAGTACTGTATGGTCCCTATCCCCGACGGTTTCTAGATCGTGTGGGAAGGACCCCCCTATCGCCGTCACTCACTAGGCGACGGTTCCAAATGCCATTGTGAAAGGGGTTAAAAACCGTTTGTATAGCACCGACGCATACCAGTGGTCCATACTACAAGATCAACCGGACCAAAGGCCACGATCTTCAGGAGAGTCATCAGGCCGAACAGCTCGTCAAAAAGCAGACGACTGAGTACGGGAAGCGAGATAAGGAGAAATGTCAGAATGGCGCTGGCGGGAAGGGTCGGGGCGTCAAAGTAATCTGCCCCGACAAGTCTCCTAAGAATCAGGGAAAGCCCTCCAAGGGCCGTGGGAAAGAGGATTGCGATGATGAGAGTGATGGAGGAGATGAAGAGGAAACCAACGAGCAGGAATTCCAGAAGGCCACTAATGCCCTGTGCGTTGACAGAGGTGCATCTCTGCACTCCTCGCACCGCCAACTTAAACGGTGGGCACATGAAGTCAATACCGTGGAACCAACGGTAGGTTCTCGGAAGCAGCTCAAGTGGTCATGCACTCCCATCATCTTTGACGAAGAGGACCAGCCTGACCGCACCACTACGGTAGGGTGCTTGCCATTGTTGGTCTCACCAACAATCCGCAACCTCAAAGTCACAAAGATGTTGCTTGATGGCGGGGCCGGGTTTAATCTGATTTCTCCAAGGGTCATCAGCAAACTTTAGATATCAGAGAAAAAACTTGAGGATACTGGCATATTTCAAGGAGTCAACCTCAGCAGGAGTCGTCCTAAAGGGAAGATCATGTTGTCGATGCCACATCGCGGAGAGTTGAATTACCATACTGAGAAGATCGTTTTTGATGTGGTCGACCTTCCCCTGCCATACAATGGAATCCTTGGTCGCCCAGCTCTAGCAAACTTCACGGCGTCATCCCACTATGCGTACAACACCTGGAAGATGCCAGGGCCGGTGAGCGTCATTTCTATTCCATCAGACGAGAAGGACACAATCATTTGCATGGACAAGATGTACCGGCACGCAGTCGCAGCAGAGGCCGCTGAGGTCATTGTTCCCGCCAAGAAAAGCAAGAAATAGGAGAGAGGTAGAAAGGATGCCAACAAGGAATCCGAGAAATGTGTCTCCTCGGAGAACATTGGACCCGTGGATGACTTGCCGGAGAGTTCCAACAGCAAGAGATCCAAGGCCGCTGCACCTGTTGTAAAAAAGGTCCCGGCAGGGCTGGCTGGCGCTGATGGTACTTTCACTATCAGTGCCACCCTCGATGACAAATAGGAAATCACGCTCGTTGCCTTCCTGCAGGCGAATATCGATGTGTTTACCTAGCAACCATCTGATATCCCCGATGTTCCCAGGGAGGTAATCAAGCACCACCTTGCTGTATGCCCACACGCCCGACCCGTCAAGCAGAAGGTCCGAAAGCAAGCCTTGGAGCGGCAACAGTTCATTGCCGAGGAAATCAAGAATCTTGAGGCAGCTAGTTTGGTGAGAGGAGTACTGCATCCAACATGGTTAGTGAACGCCATGGTGGTGCGCAAGGCTAATGCGAAATGGAGGTTGCGCACAGATTTTACGGATCTGAACAAGGCATGCCAAAGGACATGTTTCCCTTACCGTGCATCGATCAGTTTGTGGATTAAACCTCCAAGTGTGATTTGCTCTCTTTTCTGGATGCATACTCAGGATACCATCAGATCTTCATGTCCAAGGAAGATGAATAGAAGACCTTGTTCATCACCCCATGTGTCACACACTGCTTCATCCGAATACCTTTGAAGAGCGCTGGATCCACTTTTGCAAGGGCAGTCCAGATTGGTTTTTCTACCTCAGTTGCACAGAAACATTGAAGCTTAGATGGATGATTTTGTGGTCAAAACCAAGGACAGATCGACCCTCATCCAGGACTTAGAAGAGACGTTTGCCAATCTACGCAAGATCAACTTGAAGCTGAACCTGGAGAGAAATGTGTGTTTGGCTTTCCTTCCGGCAAGCTACTTGGTTTTTTCATATCACATCACGGGATAGAGGCCAACCCCAATAAGATCAAGGCCATCGAGCAGATTTAGGAACCTAAGACTGTTAAGGATGTGAGGTGTTTGACTGGATGTGTTGCCGCGCTTAGCAAGTTCATCTCCAAGTCTACCGAGCGTGCCTTGCCGTTCTTCAAAATATTGAAGAAGGTAGGACCTATGGAGTGGACCTTGGAGGCAGAGGCTGCACTTCATAATTTGAAGACCTACCTGTCCTCTGCACCCACTTTGATTGCTCCCAAACCATAAGAGCCATTGTTGCTACACCTGGTGGCAACTAATCAAGTGGTTAGTGTAGCGCTAGTGTAGAGCGAAGTGGAAGAAGTGGCAGCCACAGACAGTGTCCCCTCTAGGGAAGAAAAAATGTGCACACCCCGACAAGATCAGATGCAGATCAAGTCAGAAAGGAGCAAGGCAGCGGAGACAGCCCCAAGGACGCGACAAGGAAGAAAGTGGTGCAGCGTCCAGTGCACTTTGTCAGCTCCTTGTTACAGGGGGCTAGATCCAGGTACTGTAGCATGCAAAAGTTGATTTTTGGCCTTGTCATGGCCTCAACGAAATGGCACCACTACTTCCAAGCCCACAAATTCACAGTTGTCACCCGCTTTCCTTTGCAATGGACACTCTGAAACCCTGAGGCTACCAGCAGGATAGTGGAGTGGGCTTTGGAGTTATCCAGCTTTGGTTTAAAATTTGAGAGCACATCAACTATCCAAAGCAGAACATTGGCAGAGTTTATTGTAGAATGGACGCCAACTCCTGATGAAGAAGTATTGGCGACATTTATCCCTGGCAAGGAAGTGCCCAAAGAATGGATCATGTATTCCGATGGTGCTTTCTCCCTACAAGGTGCAGGGGCTGGCGTGCTTCTCTTTGCTCCCACTAGGGAACACCTGAACTACGTCGTCCAGATGCATTTTCCCCGAGAGAAAGCTATCAACAATATTGCAGAATACGAAGGGCTCCTTGCCGGGCTCAGAATTGCAACAAAATTGGGAATCAACAAGGATTACCAAAGTCCATTGATGGAGGCATACGTTGAGGAAGTGAGAAAGTTGGAGGAGCACTTTGATGGATTGCAAACTGAGCACGTACCCCGTGCAAAAAAATAGCATTGCTGATCATCTGTCAAAGTGCGTTGCGCAAAAGCACCCTGTGGAACCAGGAACTTTTGTTCTCCATCTAACTCAGCCCTCTGTATCCCCGGTAACAATGGCCCATAAGAGGAGGAAACTGGACTCCGGCAAGCCTCTTGCAGTAGAACCTCTCGAGGCTCTTGACAGAGAGCTTGATGGGAACAACTCCCCTTCAGTTGCTGAGCCGCCCCTCCCACCAGACCACCGGTCCCTACGGTCAAGGAATGCACTCCTATGAAGGAGGAGGTTCCGCTGGTCCTCGTTACCGAGCCTCAGGCTCCAACTTGGGCATGCCACAATGTCCATTTCCTCCAAACTGAAGAACTTCCCGAAGAGCAAGAAGAAGCTGACAGAGTAGCCCAAAGGGCCAGTATGTATCAGTTCATGGATGACACGAAGAAGGCCCAATGGTGTGAAATTGAAGTGCATTTGCCGGGAAGAAGGAAAGGAACTACTGGGGGAGATACACAAATGCATGTGCGGCTCACACATTGGATCAAGGGCTCTGGTTGGAAAAGCCTTCTGACAAGGATATTACTGTCGCACAACCCTCCAAGATGCAGTTGAGCTGGCCACTAAATGTGAAGCCTGCCAATTCCATTCCAAGGACACCCATCTGTCTGCCCATGCTCTTTAGACAATCCCTTTCTCATGGCCGTTTTTGGTCCGGGGGCTCGACATCTTGGGACCTTTCCCCCGTGTTGTTGGGGCCTTTCAATTCTTGTTCGGTGCAATTGATAAGTTTACAAAGTGGCCGGAAGTAGAAGCCGTGAGAAAGGTGATTGCTCAATCAATCAAGTTCTTGAAAGGATTGGTGTGACGCTTCAGAGTCCCTGCTCGTATCATCACTGACAATAGCGCTCAATTCATGAGTCACCCCTTCATGCAATACGTTCATGCCCTCAGAAGCAAGGTCTCATTTACCTCAGTTGCACATCCAAAGAGCAATGGGAAAGCTGAGAGGGCGAATGCTAAAGTGCTGCAAGGACTCAAGACGAGAACATTTGATAAGCTACAGAAGTGTGGCAGGCGATGGATCGACAAGTTGCTAGTGGTTCTTTGGTCCCTCCGAACGACACCAAATCGAGCTACCGGGAAGACTCACTTCTCCCTAGTCTATGGGGCAGAAGCAGTTATCCCCACAGAACTCATTTATGGGTCACCTCGAGTGCTTGCCTACTATGAAGTAGCATAGGAATAGTACCAGCATGACGATGCTGTGCTTCTCGAGGAGAACCATCTCCGGGCTGCTATGCATGTTGCACGCTATCAGCAAGCCCTGCATCGCTATCACAGTCGCAGGGTTCATGCCGGGTGTTTTGAGGAAGGCGACCTTGTCCATAGGCGTGTTTAGTCCGCCAGGGGTACAAACCAGATGACGCCGAAGTGGGAAGAGCCTTACCGAGTAGTACGAGTCACCAGACCTCGTGCAGTCTGTCTGGAGACTGGAGATGGCATTCAATTGCAAAACTCATGGAATATTGAGCATCTCCGCAAGTTCTACCTATAAGGCGCAGTTGTTGGGCCCTGCCCGACAACCACCCTTTTGTACAGGCCTTGCCTTAGTTGCATGTAACCCCTTGTACAAAGCCAGGCGCATACCCTGAGCTACAGAGAAATAAATGAAGCGTAGGGGGCTGACAAATTGCATGCATGCATAAGAATATCACAAGCATTTCATGTTCATGTAGATAAGATCGCATTTGGCATCATGTTCATCAGCATACACTGCAGGCTCTTCCCGTGGACTTGGTCCCAAAGAGGAGATGAGAAGACGGGCCCACATTGCGATCCCCGGTAAGCCAAACAGATAAGTTATTTCTTTTATCCATACACGTTCTGTAAGTAGAGACTTGTGCATAAGAAAACCCTGCCACCTTCGAAACTTAGGTGCTCCCATCCCTTGACTCGAACGTTGCTTCGGTCAGGATAGTTGTAGTGGCCTTTGGAGAAAAAGGTCTGGTGGGGGATGGTCCCTCTTTACGTTTTGTGCCCGGCAAGTCTAACTCCACAACAACGAATTAAGGGTGCCGGAAGGATAGCCTGCCGGAGTGAACTTGTTTACTTAAAAGTATAGAGGCATCCCACATCTGCATGGACTCATTACATGCACAAGTGCCCAGCAAGGTTTACTTTTTCATTAACATGCTGATCAACAAATATCAATCTCACAGAACACAAACATGGATAAAAGAGATTACATAATTTGAACTAAAGTTTAGCAAGTTCCTACATATTTTAGATTGAAAAAAGGTAAGTGCCCCTTGATGCCCTTTCTTGTCCCTCTCCTCCTAGGCACTGCGGTAGGAGGTGAAGAGGGAAAAAGGGGCTCCTAGGCGGAAGCTCGGCCTGACCCAGTCGGGCTCCAGGAAAGGTAGCCAGACAAGGCCAGGAAGGCGCGAGCGAAGGTGATGGTGAAGAGATCGGCGGAAACGACCCGTCAACTGCCACCACTAGGAACAACAAGGTGCTGCAGGGCGAACGAAGCTGTAGCCCACAAATAAGCCCAGTGAGGCCCAGCTGGAAGGCTGGTAGAGGAGCCCGGGGGCACCATCCCCACCCTTGCACCCAACTCCCTGGCAAATCACCTTGCCGGAGAGGAGATGCAGGTGCAAATGGTGTTGCCGCTGCCTGATGGCGACAGTGTGGCTAGTGCTCAGCCGGAGTCAGAGTTATCTCCCTCCCGGTCGACGTTGTCGTCATCACTGTAACTGTCCTCCTTGTCGCGATCGCTCGAGGATTAGCTTCCGTCGTCAGTCCAGCTCTTCGCGCAGCACTCTAAGCGAGCAACCGAGCTCCCAAAAACTTTGACGAAAAGGAAATCAACCTCCATTAACTTAACATGGAGGACGTGACCTTCCGATAAGCTATGAGTGTGGGCCAAGGTCTTCCAGCCACGGCGGAAGTACATGACATGAGGGGCGGGGAAATCCGCATCCACCCATATGCTGCCATTCCCACAGCCCCTCATGTGTAGTTTCAACGCCTGCGGTTGTTAGAGCTCTATCACCCTTGTGAATGGGGTGGGGAGACGGAGGCGGCCATGTGGAGGCTTATACAACCTAATGACAAACTCCAAAGGGCTGATCTCTGACGTGGCCTTCCATCTGGGGAGGAGCTTCTGGTGGGGGCACGATCGGGGCGCGACCCCGTCCTCCTCGGCCCCGTACACCACAACGACCTCGGCAACACCCCTTCCCGCCTCCTCTCACAACGGGCTCTGCTCCCGCATCTTCAGAGGGAGGAGGGAGGCGCTGTTGAGTGGAAGTTCTCGTCACTACTGGAGAAACGCCCGACCCCTGGCCTCTCACCATGATAGGCAAAAACTACGACCAGAATGGAGAGAGGAGGAGGTGCGGGAAAACATCTCGCCCACTTCCCCTTTTATAAGAAAGCAGGGGAGGAGGGTTAGATTTTTCCATGGAGGTTGCCACCCTGTTCGACCAGTCCAGCTCCTCCTCGCCACTAACGGCCAAAATCCATGGCACCCATTCCCATACCCTCCACATCCGCTACCAACCCTGTGAAATGCATGTGATACACGTGGCAGAAGCGCTTGAAGCGGGAAGGATAGTTGATGAGGACATCAATACCATTGTTACACCCATAGCCCCTGCTGCTATACATACTTGACATATTACTAGAGCTCGCACATGCCAATTGAATTACCAGGGACTTTATTTTCTTGGTAACGATTCTAATGTTCATGAGAATATGATGCTGCCTAAATTGGATACGTCTGTTTTGCTTAGAAATGAAGGGCCTAGCTTGGACAAGACAAATGAACCTTGGAGAAAGGTCAAGCATGGAAATGATGGCATGCGCAAGGGGAACAAGAACAGAGTTACAAGTGATGATTCCAGGACTTTGAAGACACCATAATGAGTGCATGAAGCCTTGGACGAAATATACAAGATGCCACTTCATAAATATCGTCCAGAGGCTGTTCTAGGTGATGTGTCACCTTATTTTTGGGCCAAGGCCATGTAATTTCGAAATACTTGATTATTGGCTGTTTTTAGAGTCCGTATGTGTGGGGAAACAAGAGTTAGGGTTGGTTTCAGACCGCTCCTCCAAGGGTATATATACAGCCCTTAGGGCATGATTTAGGCATTGGGTTTTGTTTAGATTAAAAGTTCACCATAGCTACAACTTCACGTAGTTCGTTTGTGTTCAACGACCAGACAAAGGCGTCACAAAACCCCACCTTCATTAATAAAGCTTTCCTCTTATATTCGCAATATCCAAATTACAATCTTAGTTTCTTGCTTGTTCTTTGTTTTCTCGCAGGAAACAGACTCTCGTCGTCAGGTTGATCGTGCTCCGGAGTGGTCAACAACCCTCGGAAGTTGGTTTAGCGACTGCTAAGGCATGATGTCTCGTACATTCATAGTCGGATCGTCAAGGTCGACTCCCACCGAAAACGATAGCCACCATCTCGTCAAAACATCGGGACACCTTCACCTTTGTCAAGTGGTATCAGATTTTCAGGTTGCTCGTTGAGATTTTACAGTTTATCATAGTTTAGATCGAGTTTGTTCTTCATATCTATAGTCCATGAAAAAGCCACAAAAAACTAGGGTTAGTTGATAGAGGTAAAGGTGTCCCATCTTTTGATGAGATGGTGGCTCTCATTTTGGATGAAATTTATGAAGTGGCATCTTGTATATTTCGTCCAAGGCTTCATGCACTCCTTGTGGTGGCTTCAAAGTCCTGAAATCATCACTTGTAACTCCGTTCTTGATCCCCTTGCGCATGCCATCATCTCCATCCTTGGTCTTGCTCTAGTGTTCATCCCTCTTATCCAGGCCAGGCCCTTCATTTGTAAGCAAAACAAATGTATCCAATTTAGGCAGCATCATATTCTCATGAACATTAGAATCATTACCAAGAAACGAAAGTACCTGATAATTTAATTGGCATGCGCGAGCTCTAGTAATTGGTCCAGTATGTATAGCAGCAGGTGCTGTGGGTGTAACAATGGTATGGATGTCCTCATCATCCTCTCCTTCTTGAAATGAAGTCGTCCTCGACGGAAGCTCATCTTCCTCACCCAAATAAGGCATCAAATCTGCAATGCTAAAAGTGGGACTAACCCCACTTTCTGCAGGCAGCTCAAGTTTATATGCATTATCATTTATTTTCTCTATCACCTTAAAAGGACCATCAGCACGTGGCGTTAGCTTCGATTTGCGCAAATTAGGAAATCCATCCTTATGCAAATGTAACCAAACAAGATCTCCAGGTGCAAACACAACATGTTTTCTACCCTTATCTCCAGCAAGTTTATATTTAGCATTCATACGCTCAATGTTTTCCTTAGTTAACTCATGCATTTTTAAAATCAATTCAGCACATTCTTTAGCATCAAAATTAACCTTCTCCGAAGATGGAAGAGGCAACAAATTAATAGGTGCACGAGGTAGGAAACCATACACAATTTAAAAAGGGCACATCTTAGTAGTAGAATGCAATGAACGATTATAAGCAAATTCAATATGAGGCAAGCATTCTTCCCACATTTTCTTATTATTCTTCAAAACAGCCCTAAGCATAGTAGACAATGTTCTATTGACTACTTCAATTTGTCCATCAGTTTGTGATGAGAAGTAGTACTAAAAAGCAGTTTAGTCCCCAACTTAGCCCATAAACATCTCCAAAAGTGGCTACGAAATTTAGTATCACGATCTGAAACAATAGTATATGGCACACCATGCACGCGAATAATTTCATGAAAGAACAAATCAGCAACATTAAAAACATCATCGCTTTTATGACATGGTATAAAGTGTGCCATTTTCGAAAATCTATCCACGGAAACAAATATGCTATCCCTCCCCTTCTTTGTTCAAGGTAAACCTAAACAAAAGGTACAGGAAAAGACATATATAAACCATGAGGATTGAGTCATGACTTAGCTTTTTGACATGTAGTGCAGCGAGCAATAAAACGCTCAACATCCCGTCTCATCTTTGGCCAAAAGAAATGTGTAGCAAGTATATCCTCCGTCTTCTTGACACCAAATTGTCCCATTAATCCTCCTCCATGCGCCTCCTGCAACAACAAAAGACGAACAGAGCTAGCTGGAATGCATAGCTTGTTAGCACGAAACACAAATCCATCGTTAAGAACGAACTTGTTCCAAGTTCTCCTTTCCTTTTAATTATGCAATACATCTTTAAATTTAGCATCATGGACATATTGATCTTTGATGGTCTCCGAACCAAATATTTTAAAGTCAAGTTGTGAAAGCATAGTATAACGATGAGATAATGCATCAGCAATAACATTTTCTTTACCCTTCCTGTGTTTAATGACATAAGGGAAAGTCTCAATGAATTCAACCCATTTAGCATGTCTACGGTGTAGTTTTTCTTGACTTTTAATGTTTTTGGAAGATTCATGATCAGAATGTATAACAAATTCCTTGGGCCATAAATAATGTTGCCATGTTTCTATGGTCCGAAGAAGAGCATATAATTCTTTATCATAAGTAGAATAGTTCAGACTAGGCCCACTCAATTTTTCAGAAAAGTATACAACAGGTTTGCCATCTTGTAATAACACACCTCCTAATCCAATTCCACTAGCATCACATTCAAGCTCAAAAGTATTATTAAAATTAGGAAGTTGGAGTAAAGGAGCATGTGTCAACTTATCTTTCAATACCGTGAAGGCTTCTTCCTGTGCGGTACCCCAAACAAAAGGCACATCCTTCTTTGTAAGCTCATTGAGAGGTGCAGCAATGGTGCTGAAATCTCTCACAAAACGCCTATAGAAACCAGCGAGGCCAAGGAAACTCCTCACTTGTGTGACCGTTTTGGGCTGCGGCCAACTCTCAATAGCTTCAATCTTGGCTTTATCAACTTCAATTCCCTCTGGAGTAACAACATAGCCAAGAAAAGAAACTCGGTCGGTGCAAAAGGTGCACCTCCCAAGGTTACCATACAAACATGCATCACGTAGAGCAATAAAAACATCACGTAAATATTCCAAATGTTCCTCCAAAGATTTGCTATAAATCAATATGTCATGAAAGTAAACTACCACAAATCGTCCAATGAAAGCACGTAAAACTTCATTCATTAATCTAATGAAAGTACTAGGAGCATTAGTTAACCCAAAAGGCATGACTAACCACTCATATAATCCAAACTTAGTTTTAAATGTTGTTTTCCATTCATCTCCCAGTTTCATACGAATTTGATGGTATCCACTATGCAAATCAACTTTGGAGAATATTGTAGAGCCACTCAATTCATCAAGCATATCATCTAGCCTAGGAATAGGATGATGAAAACAAATAGTAATATTATTAATGCCTCTACAATCAACGCACATACACGATGTACCATCCTTTTCGGCACTAAAATGACAGGAACAACACAAGGACTAAGGGATTCGCGTATATAACCTTTCTCGACCAGCTCTTGTACTTGACGCATAATCTCCTTTGTCTCCTCTGGATTAGTATGGTATGGTGCATGGTTGGGTAATGATGTACCAGGAATTAAGTCAATTTGATGCTCAATCCCTAGAATAGGTGGTAATCGTGGTGGCACGTCTTGTGGAAAAACGTCAGCGAACTCCTGCAAAATGTTAGTGACAGCAGGAGGCAAAGAGGAAGGCACGTCCTCGAATGAAAATAATGCCTTTTTGCACAGAAAAGCATATCAAACAGATTTGCTAAAATCTAGATCATCAATATCACATTTGGTGGCAAGTAAGCATGCACTTTTCAATTTAATTTCAGAAGCAACACTAGATGGTTTATTATTAGGCTTCATTTGTTGCTCAAATTCTTTTGCCACAATCTGATTTTCACTCTTATTTTGCTTCTGTTTTTCTTTATTAGCTCTACTAATATGATCTTTCAAAATGGAATCAGGAGTCATAGGAAGCAAAGTAATATTTTTGTCCTTATGAACAAGAGTATACTGATTGTTTCTACCATGGTGTACATAATTTTTATCAAATTGCCATGGTCTACCAAGTAATAAGGAACATGCTTGCATGGGTACCACATCACAGTTAACATCATCAACATATGTAGAGATACTAAAATGCACACGAACAGTACATGTTACCTTAACCTTGCCACTGTTGTTGAACCATTGGATGTAGTAAGGATGTGGATGTGGTCTTGTCGTGATAGATAGCTTCTCTACCATCTCCATGCTAGCCAAGTTGTTGCAGCTCCCTCCATCTACGATGACGCGAACAGAACGTTCCTTCACAACTCCCTTTGTATGGAACAAATTATGCCTCTAATTTTGCTCAGCTTGTGTAACCACCACACTCAAAACACATTTTGAAACTAAACATTCATACCTGTCAGCATCTTCAGCAGCCATGTATTGCTTCTCATGATCAGAATCATCTCCGCCGTGTTCTTCATGTGTAATAAGAGCCAAAGTCTCCTCATCATAGTCACTAGCGGACTCATACCCACCATCCTCAGTAGCAATCATCACACGCTGAGATTTGCATTCTCTCGCAAAATGTCTTATTCCCTTACAACGACGACAAATAATATCACTTGTGTGCCCTGTTGATGCCATGGAAGAAGAAGAGCTCTGCGCAGGCCCGACAGGTGTGCTCTTGGCAGATATGGTGGTTGTGCCTGCTTTCTTGTATCACGGCTGGAGGTGGCACCTGATGGAGGTGCTTGTATAGTGGAAGTAGAGGATGCACGTGGTGTCCATGATGAAGAACGACCTACATAAAAGTCAGTTCGCGCCAATGCCTATCGACCCTGCACTTCACGTTTAGCTTTACAAGCAAGATGGAATAAAGGAGTGATATTATTATACTCCTGATACTCTAGAATGGTCTAAATCTCTCTATTTAATTCAGCCATAAAACATGCAAGCATAGCTGCATTCTCCTTAACAATACCACATCAAATCATGCCAGTTTGTAATTCCTGATAATATTCTTCTACATATTTTTTTCCTTGTCTTAAGCGCTGCAATTTTTGAAGTAATTCACGTTGATAATAACATGGAATCCTATGAGTATGCATAGCAGCTTTCAAAACAGCCCAAGTAGCTGGAATGGGATATAATCTACAATGTTCAGACCACCAAACACATGCAAAACTAGTGAAAGCACAAACAGGAGCAGGAACAGGTTTCTCCTCAGGATATTGTAAACATGTAAAATATTGTCCAGTTTCTAACTCCCAAGTAAGATATATATCAGGAACATATCTACCCTCAAATGGTGGAATATTCAATTTCAGTTTAGGATGATGGTCATGATCTCGTACCTCAGGTGGTGGTGTAGCACTACCGTTGCGATGATATGCATGAGGATGACCTGGTGGTGGTGCTGGTGGTTGCATGTAGTTCTGATTATGATCAACCTCATCCTCGTAATGGTCCTCCACCTCTGTAGTAGTAACAGGAGCTATAGAAGAACCAACAGTAGGTACAGTAGCACCAGAAGTTTGACCAGGCTCAATGGGAACGCGTTGTGCTCGTCCCACTTGATTTGGAAGATGTTGTTGTTGTTGTTGTTGTAGAGGTGCGACAGGTGCAGCGGGCGGTGGAAGACGCGCAAGCAATTCATTAAACTTGTTATCAAGCTTTGTTTCGAACGCCTTCTCAATGCCATCTATCTTCTCCATGGCCTCCTCAAATCTATTTAGCGCATCTTCCACCTGTCCACTCATCATTTGCTAAAACTTATCATGTAACTCTTTGTTTGTCATGTTCTCCCAGTCAGTCTCGTCGGCTTGTGATCCTGCCATGGTTAGCAGCAATAGAAACACACAATAATATGATCCTATAGATTACTAGGAAGTGGTGGTGATGGTGTGGTGGACAGTCACAAATCCGTCAAGCGAATCACAAATTCTTACCAGTTCTTACCAAGCAGCAGGTGGTGATCAGCAACCGTTGTAGTCAAAACTCTCAAAGCTTGGATAGAGCGATTACTAGGGAGAGTCAAACGCACGACATAGATGTATCTGGAGATGGGAAGGCTTATAATATGGTAGCAAAAAGGGTCAGCAATAATCAATTCAGAGATGCAAAGTTGAATAAACGCTCAACGACGGTACTGTGCTGGTCCTAGGCTAGACTGTACTAGAGACGCAAGCCTAGAACACTAACAAAATCACGGTGCTGCACGTAAACAAGGGAGGAGCACACTCTGATTTTTTTTCTTTTTCTCCCTTTTTTTGCACATTTCTTTTCTCTTAATTGTTTTGCTCCGCAACAAATTTTTTTTCGAAAAAGTCTACAAATGTCCTGAAAACTGCCTAGCCAGAACTTTCCAGACTCAGTTTTTTTGAGTTTTGAACTATTTTTCTTCTGCGGATGGCTCGAAAGATGGGGAGTCCTACTCTGTCATGACTCGAAGTATCGCATGATCTGGAAATCGAAAATAAAGCAACAATTACTGGACTCGGACTAGGAATGGTGGTGGAGATGAGTCTGGTGGAATCTCGGACTAGTGGTGGAGATGAATCTAGTGGAACTCATACTGGTGGCGGATATATGTTGCAGTTGGACTCGGATTGGCGTGATGGCGACTGATATTTGGTGGTGTATATGGACTCGGATTGGCGGTGAATATGTGGTGGTGGTATATGGCAGTGGCGATGAAGTTGGTGCGGTGGTGGTATATGGCAACAACGATGATGATGTTGCGGTGGTGATATATGGCAGCGGCGACATGACAACCTGTGAACAGAACTCGAAACTTTAAAGGAATAGAATCTAAGACCAGCAACTTGACACGATGATGCAACCGCAAATTCAACAAAGCAAATACAGAAAATATTATGCAAAGGCTCAGATTGGTTCGTATAGGATGAACTAACCCTAATTTTTTTGGCTTTTTCGTGGACTTTAGGTATGAAGAACAGACTCGATCTAAACTATGAAAAATTGTAAAATCTCACCGAGCAACCTAAAAATCTGATACCAGTTGATAGAGGCAAAGGTGTCCCATCTTTTGATGAGATGGTGGCTATCGTTTTGGAGGAAGTCGACTTTGACGATCCGACTTCAAACGTGCGAGGACGTCGCACCTTAGCAATCGCTAAACCAACTCTGAGAGGTTCTTGACCACGCCGGAGCATGATCAACCTGACCACGAAGGTCTGTTTCCTACAGGCAAACAAAGAACAAGCAAGAAACTAAGATTGCAATCTGGATATTGCGAATATAAGAGGAAAGCTTTATTGATCAAGGTGGCGTTCTGTGACGCCTTTGTCTGGTTGTTGAACACAAACAAAGTACGCGAAGTTGCAGCTATGGTGAAATTTAATCTAAACAAAACCCAAAGTCTGAACGACGCCCTAAGGGCTGTATATATGGAGGAAGAGGGGGGAATTTCGTGGCCCTTGGAGGAGGGGTCCAAAACCAACCCTATCTCTTGTTTCCCCACACATATGGACTCTAAAAACAGCCTATACTTAAGTATTTCGAAAATACATGGGCCTGACCCAATAATAAGGTGACACAGCACCAAGAATAGCCTCTGGACGAAATTTATGAAGTGGCATCTTGTATATTTCGTCCAAGGCTTCATGCACTCCTTATGGTGGCTTCAAAGTCCTGAAATCATCACTTGTAACTCCGTTCTTGATCCCCTTGCGCATGCCATCATCTCCATGCTTGGTCTTGCTCCAGTGTTCATCCCTCTTATCCGTGCCAGGCCCTCCATTTGTAAGCAAAACAAATGTACCCAATTTAGGCAGCATCATATTCTCATGAACATTAGAATCATTAACAAGAAACGGAAGTACCTGATAATTTAATTGGCGCGCGCGAGCTCTAGTAATTGGTCCAATATGTGTAGCAGTAGGGGGATGTCCTCATCAAGTTCATCATATCCGAACCAATCTGAGCCTTTGCATAATCTTTTTAGGGTTTTTGCTTTGTTGAATTTGCGGTTGCATCATCGCGTCTAGTTGCTGGTTTTAGAGTTTCGAGTTCTAGTCATAAGTTGTCACGCCGCCACCGCACTATCATTATCGCCCCTGCCATCTACGACCACCACTTATCCGCCACCGATATGAATCCGTATCCATATACCACCAACAATCCGTATCCATATCCCACCACCGATCCATATCCATATACCACCACCGCTGCCATATACCACCACCGCTGCCATAACCTACCACCATATATCCACCACCAATTCGAGTTCCTTTCATATTAGGTTTGTTTTCGAGATCCATCTAATTTCTGATTCGTGTTTCCTTGCCTGAGTAGGTTTCGGAGAAAAAAAAGAGTCTGGAGACCCCCGGGCAGTTTTTAGGCCAAAATTTTGGTGACCCAAAATATTTTTTTCCCTATCCTATTTCATAGGCTTTTTTGAGTCTTTTGAGCCACGTGCCATCATAGTGATTTTTGTCGCAATTTTTCGTCATCGCTGCCCTAATTTCCGGAAAAAATTAGTCAAAAAAATTATGTGCCCATCCTATCAGTTTGACCTGGGAAGAGTTTTGAGACACTCGCCATTATAGTGATTTTTTGCAAAAGAAAGAGGAGCGCAAAAAAGATGAGCGCAAAAAAAGAATGCCAAAAAAACAGGGCGAAAAAAAATATCCAGAGTGTGCGTTTCCCTTATTTATGTGCCACGCCATGATTTTGTTCGTGTTCTAGGCTCGTGTCTCTAGTACGGTCTAGCCTAGGACAAGCATAGTACCGTCGTTGAGCGTTTATTCAACTTTGCATCTCTGAATTGATTATTGCTACTCTTTTTGCTACCATATTATAAGCCTTCCTAGCTCCACATAAATCTACGTCGTCTGTTGGACTCTCCCTAGTAATCACTCTATCCAAGCTTTGAGAGTTTTGACTACATCGGTTGCCGATCACCGCCTGCTGCTGGGTAAGAACTAGTAAGAATTTGGATTTGTGACACCCACCACCACCATTTTCTAGTTGTCTGTAGGATCATATTCTTGTGTGTTTCTATTGCTGCTAACCATGGCAGGATCACAAGTCGATGAGACTGACTAGGAGAACGTGATGAATAAGGAGTTGCATCATAAATTTCAGCAAATGATGACTGGACAGGTGCAAGATGTGTTGAACAATTATGAAGAGGCCATGGATAAGATAACTGGCTTTGACAACACGTTCGAAACAAATCTCGATAACAAATTTAATGAACTACTTGTGCGTCTTCCACAACCACCACCGGCTGCACCTGTCGCACCTTTGCCACAACAACAACAACAACAACAACAACAATAACAACAACAACAACAACGACGACTACCTCCACGTCACGAAACAGCCCTCCGCCGAGCGAGGCATGTTCCTCTTGAGCCTGGCCAAATTGTTGATGCCGCTGTTGATACTTCTATGTCACCTGCTACTGATGCAGAGGAGGAGGATTATGTGGGTGATTACGAGGATGAGGTTGATCAAAATCAGAACTACATGCAACCACTAGCACCACAACCACCAGGTCGTCCACATGCAAATAATGGAAATGGTAGGGCTCCCCCTCAGGTACGAGATCATGACCATCTCCCTAAACTGAAATTGAATATTCCACCATTTGAGGGTAGATACGTTCCTAATATATATCTTACTTCAGTGTTAGAAACCGAACAACATTTTACTTGTTTAGAATATCCCGAGGAGAGATGTGCTGCTGCTACACTTTGTGCTTTCACTAGTTTTGCTTGTGTGTGGTGGTCTGAACATCGTAGATTATATCAGAATAATATTCCAACTACTTGGGCTGCTTTGAAAACTGCTATGTGCACTCGTTGGGTCCCACCATATTATCAACGTGAATTACTTTAAAAATTGCAGCGTTTAAGACAAGGAAATTTTTTTGTAGAAGAGTATTATCAGGAATTACAAATGGGTATGATTCGGTGTGGTATTGCTGAGGATAATGAAGCTATGCTTGCACGTTTTATGGGTGGATTAAATAAAAAGATTCAAACCATTCTAGAGTATAAGGTATATAATAATATCACATGTTTATTCCATCTTGCTTGCAAAGCTGAATGTGAAGTGCAGGATCGACAGGCATTGGTGCGAACTAACTTTTCCGCAGGTCGATCTTCATCATGGACACCATGTGCATCCTCTACTTCCACACGTTCTGCAGCACCGGTGCCTCCGTCAGCTGCCACCACCAACCATGATACAAGAAAGCAGGTACAACCACCACTATCTGCCAAGAGCGCACCTTTTGGGCCTGCACAGAGCTCTTCTTCATCCATGGCATCAACATGGCAAACACATGATATTATTTGTCATCGTTGCAAGGGTGGAGGTCATTATGCGAGACAATTCCCATCAAAGCACGTGATGATTGTTATTGAGGATGGTGGGTATGAGTCCGCTAGTGACTATGATGAGGAGACCTTGGCTCTTATTACAAGTGAAGAACATGGTGGAGATGATTCTGATCATGAGACGCAATACATGGCTGCTGAAGATGCTGACAGGTATGAATGTTTAGTTGCTCAACGTGTTTTGAGTGTGCAGGTTACACAAGCTGAGAAAAATTAGAGGCATAATGTGTTCCATACAAAGGGAGTTGTGAAGGAATGTTTTGTTTGCGTCATCATAGATGGAGGGAGCTGCAAAAACTTGGCTAGCATGGAGATGGTGGAGAAGCTATCTCTCACCTCAAGACCACATCCACATGCTTACCACATCCAATGGTTCAACAACAGCGACAAGGTTAATGTATCACCTACTATTTGTGTGCATTTTAGTATGTCTACATATGCTGATTATGTTGATTGTGATGTGGTACCTATGCAAAAATGTTCCTTATTACTTGGTAGACCATGGCAATTTGATAAAAAAATTGTACACCATGATAGAAATAATCAGTATACTCTTGTTCATAAGGACAAAAATATTAGTTTGCTTCCTATGACTCCTAATTCCATTTTGAAAGATGATATTAATAGAGCTAATAAAGCAAAACAAAAGAAACATAAGAGTGAAAATCAAATTGTGGCAAAATAATTTGAGCAACAAATGAAGCCTAACAATAAACCATCTAGTGTTGCTTCTAAAATTAAATCGAAAAGTGCATGTTTAGTTGCCACCAAATGTGATATTGATGATATAGATTTCAGCAAATCTGTTTAATATGCTTTTGTGTGCAAAGAGGTGTTATTTTCTTTCGAGGATGTTCCTTCCTCTTTGCCTCCTGCTATCACTAACATTTTGCAGGAGTTCACTGACCTCTTTCCACAAGACGTGCCACCGGGATTACCACCTATTCATGGGATTGAGCATCAGATTGACTTAATTACCAGTGCTTCGCTGCCTAACCATGCGCCATACCATACCAATCAAGAGGAGACGAAGGAGATTATGCATCAAGTACAGGAGCTACTCGACAAAGGATATATACATGAATCTCTTAGTCCTTGTGCTGTTCCTATTATACTAGTGCCAAAAAAGGATGGTACGTCGCGTATGTGTGTTGATTGTAGAGGCATTAATAATATTACTATTCGTTATAGTCATCCTATTCCTAGGCTAGATGACATGCTTGATGAATTGAGTGGCTCTACAATATTCTCCAAAGTTGATTTGGTAGTGGATACCATCAAATTCGTATGAAATTGGGAGATGAATGGAAAACAACATTGAAAACTAAGTTTGGATTATATGAGTGGTTAGTCATGCCTTTTGGGTTAACTAATGCACCTAGTACTTTCATGAGATTAATGAATGAAGTTGTACGTGCTTTCAATGCATGATTTGTGGTAGTCTATTTTGATGATATACTGATTTATAGCAGATCTTTGGAGGAACAATTGGAACATTTATGTGATGTTTTTATTGCTCTATGTGATGCACGTTTGTTTGGTAACCTTGGGAAGTGCACCTTCTGCACCGACCGGGTATCTTTTCTTGGCTATGTTGTTACTTCACAGGGAATTGAAGTTGATAAAGCCAAGATTGAAGCTATTGAGAGTTGGCCGCAGCCCAAAACTGTCACACAAGTGAGGAGTTTTCTTGGCCTCGCTGGATTCTATAAGCGTTTTGTGAGAGATTTCAGCACCATTGTTGCACCTCTCAATGAGCTTACAAAGAAGGATGTACCTTTTGTTTGGGGTACCGCACAGGAAGAAGCCTTCATGGTATTGAAAGATAGTTGACATATGCTCCTTTACTCCAACTTCTAGATTTTAATAAGACTTTTGAGCTGGAATGCGATGCTAGTGGAATTGGATTAGGAGGTGTGTTTTTACAAGATGGCAAACCTGTTGCATATTTTTCTGAAAAATTGAGTGGGCCTTGTCTGAATTATTCTACTTACGATATAGAATTATATGCTCTTGTTCCGACTTTAGAGACATGGCAACATTATTTATGGCCCAAAGAATTTGTTATACATTCTGATCATGAATCCCTGAAACATATGAAAAGTCAAGCTAAACTGAATTGTAGACATGCTAAATGGGTTGAATTCATTAAGACTTTCCCTTATGTCATTAAACACAAGAAGGGTAAAGAAAATATTTGGTTTGGAGACCATCAAAGATCAATATGTGCATGATGCTAATTTTAAACATGTAATGCAGAATTGTAAAGAAGGAAGAACATGGAACAAGTTCATCGTTAATGATGGATTTGTGTTCCGTGCTAACAAGCTATGCATTCCAGCTAGCTCCGTTCATCTTTTGTTGTTGCAGGAGGTGCATGGAGGTGGATTAATGGGACACTTTGGCGTGAAGAAGACGGAGGACGCAATGGTTACACATTTCTTTTGACCAAAGATGAGACGGGATGTTGAGCATTTTGTAGCTCGCTACACTACATGTCAAAAAGCCAAGTCACAACTCTATCCTTATGGTTTATATATGCCTTTGCCTGTACCTAGTGTTCCTTGGGAGGATATATCTATGGATTTTGTTTTAGGTTTGCCTCGAACAAAGAAGGGGAGGGATAGCATATTTGTTGTCATGGATAGATTCTCGAAAATGGCACACTTTATACCATGTCATAAAAGCGATGATGTTGTTAATGTTGCTGATTTGTTCTTTCGTGAAATTATTCGCTTGCATGGTGTGCCAAATACTATTGTTTCAGATTGTGATACTAAATTCCTTAGCCACTTTTGGAGATGTTTATGGGCTAAGTTGGGGACTAAACTGCTTTTTAGTACTACTTGTCACCCCAAACTGATGGACAAACTGAAGTAGTCAATACAACATTGTCAACTATGCTTAGGGTTGTTTTGAAGAATAATAAGAAAATGTGAGAATAATGCTTGCCTCATATTGAATTTTCTTATAATCGTTCATTGCGTTCTACTACTAAGATGTGGCCTTTTGAAATTGTGTATGGTTTCCTACCTCGTGCACCTATTGATTTGTTGCCTCTTCCATCTTCGGAGAAGGTTAATTTTGATGCTAAAGAACATGCTGAATTGATTTTAAAATGCATGAGTTAACTAAGGAAAACATTGAGCGTATGAATGCTAAATATATACTTGTTGGAGATAAGGGTAGAAAACATGTTGTGTTTGCACCTGGCGATCTTGTTTGGTTACATTTGCGTCAGGACAGATTTCCTAATTTGCGCAAATCAAAGATAATGTCGTGTACTGATGGTCCTTTTAAGGTGTTAGAGAAAATAAATCATAATGCATATAAACTTGAGCTGCCTGCAGATTTTGGGGTTAGTCCCACTTTTAACATTGCAGATTTGAAGCCTTATTTGGGTGAGGAAGATGAGCTTCCATCGAGGATGACTTCATTTCAAGAAGGGGATGATCATGAGGACATCAATACCATTGTTACACCCACAGCCCCTGCTGCTATACATACTGGACCAATTACTAGAGCTCGCGCATGCTAATTGAATTACCAGGTTTTTTCATTTCTTGGTAACGATTCTAATGTTCATGAGAATATGATGCTGCCTAAATTGGATACGTTTGTTTTTCTTACTAATGAAGGGCCTAGCTTGGACAAGACAGATGAACTTTGGAGAAAGTTCAAGCATGGAGATGATGGCATGCGCAAGGGGAACAAGAATTGAGTTACAAGTGATGATTCCAGAACTTTGAATCCACCATAATGAGTGCATGAAGCCTTGGACGAAATATACAAGATGTCAGTTCATAAATTTTTTCTAGAGGCTATTCTAGGTGCTGCGTCACCTTATTTTTGGCCTAGGCCCATGTAATTTCGAAATACTTTATTATAGGTTGTTTTTAGAGTCTGTATGTGTGGGGAAACAAGAGTTAGGGTTGGTTTCGGAACCCTCCTCCAAGGGCCCCGAAATTCCCCCCTCTCTCTTCAAAGAAACACCCAAGATCTAATCTAGGAGATGCATAGCTAAGAGAGAGGAGTGTGTCTACATACCCTTCTAAACCAAAACCGCAAGCATATATAACGTTGTTGATGTAGTCGTACTCTTCACAATCCAATCACGAACCAATCCAATCCAATCCAGCGCCGAATGGACGGCACCTCCGACTTCAGCACACGCGCGGCTCGATGTCGTCTCCTCCTTCTTCATCCATCAACCAAGAGAGGAGAAGAAGATGGGATATCAACCAGCATGATGGCGTGGTGGAGATGGTGGTGGTGCAAACATTGTCGGAACCAAGCGGAGGAGAAAATGGAGTTTTGGGAGAGGTATGGCTGCTATCGGGATTGGGATTTGGTGTGTCCCGCCCCTATCTCTCCCCCACTATTTATAGGAGGCAAGGGGGGTGCCTTCTCCAAGGAAGCTGGTGCGGCCAGGTGTAACACCCACAATGCGACTATATCTCCCACGTGTCGGGGCACGACTTAGAGGCATAGCCGCATGGTAGGCATGTCGCAAGAGGGGTAATCTTTACACATCCCATGTACTAAATAAGAAAGGGATAAAGAGTTGGCTTACAATCTCCACTTCACACAAATACAAGTTAAACATACATCACCCGGAATACAATCATGGTCCGACTATGGAATGAAAATAAAAGAAGACAACCCCAAATGCTAGATCCCCGGTCGTCCCAACTAGGCTCCACTACTGATCAACCGAAAAAGAAACAAAGCAATGCTCAAGATCTTCATCGAGCTCCCACTTGAGCTCGGTTGCGTCAGCTGGTATCATCGGCACCTGCAACTGTTTGGAAGTATTTGTGAGTTATGAGGACTTAGCAAATACACACCCGCGAGATCAAGACTATTTAAGCTTATGGGTAGGAAAGGGTAGTGAGCTGGAGCTGCAGCAAGCACTAGCATATATGATGGCTAACATACGCAAATGAGAGCGAGAAGAGATGCAATGCAACGGTCGTGAAGCTAGAAATGATCAAGAAGTGATCCTGAAACTACTTACGCACAACCATAACCCAAGAACCGTGTTCACTTTCGGGCTCCACCGGAAAGAGACCATCACGTCTACACAAGCGGTTGACTCATTTTAATTAAGTTAAGTGTCAAGTTCTCTACAACCGGACATTAACAAATTCCCATATGCCCATAACCGCGGGCACGGCTTTCGAAAGTTCACAACCCTACAGGGGTGTCCCAACTTAGCCCATCACAAGCTCTCACGGTCAACGAAGGAAATTCCTTCTCCCAGGAAGACCTGGTCAGTCTCGGAATCCCGGTTACAAGACATGTTGACAATGGTAAAACAAGACCAGCAAGACCACCCGATGCGCCGACATCCCGATAGGAGCTGCACATATCTCGTTCTCAGGGCAACACCGGATAAGCTAAGCGTACAGGTACCAACATAACCCAAGTTGCCAAGGGACGGTCCCGCATGGTGCTCTAGTTCAGACCAACACTTAGAGAAGCACTGGCCCAGGGGGTTAAAATAAGATGACCCTCGGGTTAATTACCCCAAGGAAAAATTGTAGGTTGTTAGGCAAATGTAAAACCAAGGTTGGGCCTTGCTGGAGGAGTTTATTTAAAGCAAACTGTCAAGGGGTTCCCATAACACCCAACCACGTAATGGACGCAAAATCAAGGAACATAACACCGGTATGACGGAAACTAGGGCGGCAAGAGCGTAAAAAACACCAGGCATAAGGTCGAGCCTTCCACCCTTTACCAAGTATATAGATGCACTAAAGTAAATAAGATATAATAAGGATATCCCAACATATCCATATTCCAACATGGAACAAACTTCATCCTCACTTGCAACTAGCAACGCTATAAGAGGGGCTGAGCAAAACTAGTAACATAGCCAAACAACGGTTTGCTAGGAAAAGGAGGGTTAGAGGCTTGACATGGCAATATGGGAGGCATGATATAGCAAGTGGTAGGTATCGTGGCATAGCAATAGAGCGAGCAACTAGCAAGCAAAGATAGAAGTGACTTTGAGGGTATGGTCATCTTGCCTGAGATCCCGCTAGGAAGAAGAATGAGACCATGAAGAAGACAAACGGACGTAGTCGAACGAATCCTCACAACTCCGGAACGGAACCGAAGCTAACTAGAGAAGCAACCCGGAAATAAGCAAACAACATAGTAAACAACCAACACATGAACATGGCATGAAACACAACCAAGTATGATGCATGTCCGGTTTAATGAGGCATGGCATGGCAAAGTGCACAAACTATACTACAAGTTAAGTGGAGCTCAATATGCAACGAGTTGCATATTGACGGAACACCACATACAAGTTATTTAGTTCGATCTCGTTTATGTACCCAACAATATTAAATGTTGATTGACATGGCAAGAGGTGAAGCAAATGAAAACTACCTATCTAGACAAGTTTAATGAGGCCGGAACAACAAACAACAATTCCCGTAAAATCCTCATATGCAATTTATGGATTTGGTACTGTTCTACCCTAAACCATATTTTAGAGTTGTTTAACATGCAACATAATGTCACCATGTTAAACTAGGCATTTTTATACCCCATTATATATAAAGATTATTTAAAACCGAGCTACGGTTATTTAGTTATGAAATAAATCATTTTAACATGGCATATGAGCAAAATTAAACAAAAAACATTCTAAACATGTCAAACATGGATGAAAGTTGGATATTATGAAACTAGATGAAATTCTAGTAAAGTTACATATATAAATTATTTAGATCCGATGCACGGTTTGTGAGATACGATATGCATGAAGTTTAGGGGGTTCTCTGCAAAACAGTTAAGTCCTGGCTAATAGGAAATTCATTCTGTGGAAAAAACGTGAAATGGGCCAAAACTTCTGGCCCGACAGAGCACAAGGGGCTGAAGGGGGTCTCACCGTGGGCTTGGCCCATGTGTTGGAGGGGAGGCCACTGGGCCCTGGAGCGGCTATGACCCAGCTGATGCTCGCGGTCAATGGAGCACCGGATTGAGCAATGGAGCTGGGCTGTGTGTGTGCTCACACGCACACGCGCGTGCAGGAGGCGTGCGGCGCTATAGCTGTTCGAGGCGAAGCAGGAGCGCGGCTCTCGACGCGAAGCAGGAAGATGGAGGTCGTCGGCGGCGCTTGGCGACGGGGACGGCTGGAGGCGGACGGATCAGGACGGATCCGGGACGAAGGGATCCGTTCCTGGCGATGGCGAGCTGGGAGGCGAGACTGCTCCTGCTTGAACAGAGAGAGAGAGGCCGAGAGGTGGGAGGCATCCAGAGGAAGCAGAGAAAGCGAGAGGAGGGTGATGGCAGGGAGCGGGATGACCTGGAGATTGGCTACTCTGGCGGAAGGAACTTGAGGCGCAGGGGTGTCGAGCTCGAGAAAATCCGACGGGGACGAGGCACCGGACAAAGAACGCGACGACTGATGGGAGTTGCAGGGGGTGGACTGACGACATTGCTGTTGGGTTTGCCGGCAACGGTCGTGGCACGTCCGCGGTCAGGGAGGAGGGAACCGCTGCTGCTCGCTGGCGGCTCGGTGCTGCTGCTGGGACGATGAGGAGGAGCTCTAGAAAGGAGCTCTGTGCGGCAGGGGGGTCCGGCAGGCGCGGGAAGCGGCGGTTTTGGTCATGGCCTACGCGAGCGGTTTTGCGGGTGTCAAGGAGTGGATGCAGTGGCACTGATTGAAGGTGGCGACGAACGAGGAGCTCACCGCGGGGCTCCAGGAAGGAGATGGCGAGCTGACGGAGGCACGACTTCGGGCGGTGGAGGTAGCAGGCCGGTGGTGATGGGTGCAGAGGCGATGCGCTCGGGGTTTGGCTCCACGGAGGTGCTCGAGGCAGGGATCCAGGGCGTGGGGATTGATCCAGGAGTGAGCGGGGGCTCCTCCTCGGGCAGGCGTGCTCGAGCAGAAGAGGGAGGCGGCGCTGAGCGCCGGGTGGCTAGCTCGGAAGACTAGGAGAAGGTTGGTGGCGGTGGATATGAAAGCTGTGGATGATTGGTGGGTTTGGATCGGGGCATTCCCGAGGTGGAAGAGGACTGTCGGCGGCTGGGAGGATTTGATGGATGGGACAAACTGCCTAGGATCTGGGGTTGGTCTAGTTTAAATAGTGAGTGGTTAGATTAGGGGCTATCTCGTCCCTTCGATTAAAATCTGACGGTCAGGAAAATATAGGCTAGGGAGTCCAAATAAGAAAATGGTGATGTTTTGTAGATGTTTGGGGATGATCCAGACCCGTTGGTAACGACAGAGCAGGTCGTGTTTGGGACAGTTTCGGACATGGGAGAGCGGTCGATGCACTGTGCAAAGAGGGAGTAGGTGGTTTGACAAGAGGGAAACGATAACCCTGTTGGTCTCGGAACGGTCAATGAAGGTTAGGGGTTAGATGGGCTCAGAAAAGAGAGAGAAGAGAGATGCCCGACAGCAGTTTCCCAGACCGAAACGTCCGACGAAAGACAGGCTACTATTGCCACTATAGTTATCCGTTGGGGCGTCAAAAGGACTCCAAAAGTGAAGAAACTTGGCAGGCGGCCTATCTACACTAAATAACACCACATGCCAACTTTCATCCCATTGCGAGAAAATGTTTCCGGCCACTTATAAAATACTATTTCAGACGTACCGCGAGTGCGTGCGAGTGTGTCTGGGCTCAGAACGGACAACGAAAGGAACGGGGGAAACCCGGACGGATGCAAGTTTGAAAACATGATGATGCAATGCGGATGATGACATGGCAAAAATGCAACACACAAACAAATGACAAGGCAACAACAACAAAAAACTAGAATACACCTGGCGCAACGGTCTCGTGGTGTTACACCAGGCCAAGGGAGGTCTCCTCCCTTCCCAAGGCACCTAGGGGGTGCCTTCCCCCCCTTAGAACTCTTCCCCTTTTCCTTGTTCTCGGCGCATGGGCCTCTTGGGGTTGGTGCCGTTGGCCCATGTAGGCTAGGACACCCTCCCTATAGCCGATGTGGTCCCTCGGGGTAGGTGGACTCCCGGACCCCTTTCGGCACTCCGGGTACGATACTCATATATATCAATCTTTACCTGTAGACCATTCCGTATCTCCTCATGATGTCCGGGATCTTATTCGGGACTCCAAACAACATTCGGTTACCAATGCACATATCCCAATACTACTCTAGTGTCATCGAACGTTAAGCGTGCGGACCCTACGGGTTCAAGAATCATGTAGACATGACCGAGACACCTCTCTGGTCAATACCCAATAGAGGGACCTGGATGCCCATATTGGTTCCTACATATTCCACGAAGATCTTTATTGGTTGAACCGCGATGTCAAGGATTCAATCAATCCCGTGTGATATTCCCTTTATCAAGTGATATGTTACTTGCCTGAGATTCGATCGTCGGTATCTCCATACCTAGTTCAATCTAGTTATCGACATGTGTCTTTACTCGTTCCGTAATCCAAGATCCCGTGACTAAACTCATTAGTCACATGAATCTTCTTATGACGTTCTATTACTGAGAGGGCCTAGAGATATCTCTCCGTCACACAGAGTGACAAATCCCAGTCTCGATCCATGCAACCCAAGAGATACCTTCGAAGATACCTATAGACCACCTTTATGATCACCCAATTATGAGGTGGCGTTTCATAGAACACAAGTCATTCCGACGATATCCGGGACTGGCATGATCTCATGGTCTAAAGAATAGATACTTGACACGAAGAAAGCAATAGCAAATAAACTAAGCAATACGATGAGTTTCTAAGCTTATGATTGTGTCTTGTCCATCACATCATTCTCCTAGTAATGTGATCCCTTTATCAAATGAAAACTCATGTTTATGGTTAGGAAACCATCACCACCTTTGATCAACGAGCTAGTCTAGTAGAGGCTTACTAGGGATACGGTGTAGTCTATGTATTCACACATGTATTTAAGTTTCGATCAATACAATTCTAGCATGTATAATAAAAATTTATCATGAATGGAAATATGATAATAACCATTTTATTATTGCCTCCAGGGCATATTTGCAACAATCATACCATCAAATTCGTATGTGGTCATTTTACTGCTAATAGATGCATGTGTTGCAATTAGTGCATACATGATACAGTAGTAAACACTCACTATCTAGTAGTACTAGTTCATTACTTGTTTTAGATTTGGAATTGAGGCCGATAAACCAGAAGGGAGGGAATATTATTTTCTGGAACCATCCCCATACGGCCATACTTGATCTTTTAGAGAAAGGTTATATGCCTTGTTGCAACAGTACCATCCAATCTTCACGTATGGTGTTTTTCTTGGAAAATTATTAGAAGAGGTTCTACGATGTGTGAAATGATGTCTTGTTCATGCGTCCAACTTACTATTGGAAAGGTGTGGCTTTGATATTTGAAGGCTCATTAGTAGTATTCCTTGCGGTTGTGCACTCGTAATTTGGTGCATGGCATGTGGACCCGGATGCTGGATGGCCCACATGTCGAGGATGGTTTCTCACAATGCTATCGACCTTTTAGCATTTGGTTATATATATTGTGCTAGTAAATATAATTTCTCAATGATATAAAATCATACTAGTACAATGCTACCAAGCTTTTAGCTTTTCTTTCATGTGTCTTGCCTTGAAGATTATCTTGTTACAACATTCCATCAAATACAAGGGAAACTAACATCCATGCTAATGCATATCAATGATTCATATATCAGACCCAATAATTACTTCACAACTTAAGACAAAGTTGTGAGAAGGCCTAGGGGGCAATCTATGAAAGGAGAGGGAGGGATCATAGGCGTGAGACATTGATTGAATTGAAGATAGGATCAAGTGTGTGGGTGCGAGATTGATGTAGAGAGCCATCGAAATTGTGTGTACACACATCAATGATATAGGGCGTGACCTACCGGCATGTCAGAGGGGAGAGGGAAAGTTTGTGTGTGGTAGGGAGACATGACTAGGGCACTCGATGTATTGGTGTGTGTGGGGTGGGGGAGGCAGAGACCTAACTAGAGAGGTAGATCGTCTCGTCTATGTGTGGAGAAGAAGACACTAGCTATGTCTTGAGGGAGATTGATCGACATCCATACATAAGTGTGGGACGGGAAATAGGTTGCCAGAGGGGTGGTGGTGGAGTTGCTTCTCGGAGGTGGTGGGAGAGGCCTACTATACAAACGGAGGGTACAACTGCAATATCAAGAAGAAAGGGGATGTGTTTCTGTGTGTGCGTGTGCGTGTGCTTGATAGAAGTGTTGGGACGCATACATGGATGATGAAGGGAGAGAGGGAGGAAGGCAGATCACTCGTTGTGTGTCGACGGAGGAAGGGAGAGACCTAATTAATGAGTTAGATCAATCGGCGCGTGGGGAAAACGAGTTAGAGATGACCTAACTAGCTATATGTATAGTGGGAGATTAGTCGGTGTACATCCATTTGTTAGAGGCAAATAAGGCCTAGAGAGAGGGATGGAGCTAGGAGGTGGTGCGAGAGGCCTACTAGATAGGGGGAGGAGTGTGCGATTGTTAGATCAATTGATGCGGAGCATCCCAAGGTCATCCCCATGGACCTACCTACATCACCCATGACACCACCTGGACCAATGACAAGAGCATGAGCAAAGGCTATCAAAGATAAGGTGAACTCGCTCCTTTCCGAAATACCACTTTCTATGCATGAGACATGGCTGCTACCTCAAGAGGAAACACTATGTGTGACTAGGTACTTGGAGGAGACCCATGGAGCAGCGACATCCATAGGACAAGACAGCGAGGACACCAAGAGTCAAGCCCAAGGAAATTAGGCCAAAGAAAGCTACAGCGGCCGGACGTCCGACCAGGACCGGACAACCGACGCCACCCCAACCGAGCGGAAAATGCGGAAGTCCGTGGAAGACCGGACGACTGGCGGCCGGATGAATGGACTCCTACGGACGTCTGATGCCACGGTGATAGAATGTAATCTACGGAAGTCTGAAGATCTACGGACGTCCGGACCTTCACAAGCCTCCAGATGATCGACGCCTAACGGACGTCCGGCCACTGTCTGTGTCCAGTTACGGGCTCAGGCCCATGTACCCCTTCACTTTACCCCCCTTTTGTACTACGACTATAAATAGACCTCTCCCTCCTCCTAGCTAGGGTAGCATTGTGATAGCTCATTTGTGAGATAGAGCCTCGCTCATCCATACGGATCTACTCTTTGAGAGAGACCGCGGCCCCTCTACGGAGAAGATACCCTTGGATTCAAGAGCCCCTCTTCGGTGGCCCCATCAAGACATCCTTTGGAGAAGACCAGTTACCTTATGTATCATCCCGTGTTGACATTGGATCGTGTGATCTCTTTTGTGTTTGAGGATCTAGCATATGTGTGATCATTCTTATTGGTTTGAGTGATTCTCTCGTGTTTCCCCTCATGTTTTCCCTCGTGCTTCCCCTCGTGTTCTTTGCAGGATCCTCTCCTTTTGTGAAAGATCGGCCATCTAGGGTTCCACCCTACATCATCTTGGTATCTAGAGCCACGTTGATCATGATTTAG
Source organism: Triticum aestivum (assembly GCF_018294505.1). Classification (NCBI taxonomy): domain Eukaryota; kingdom Viridiplantae; phylum Streptophyta; class Magnoliopsida; order Poales; family Poaceae; genus Triticum; species Triticum aestivum. The sequence goes on along the minus strand of NC_057803.1, from coordinate 279,709,056 downwards.
GAACCTCCCCGTTGTGTTTTCCAGCCTTGTTTTGTTGATTTCGTCCTAAATTCGAAAATCCCCCACAAAAATAGCCCCCAATTTTTTTGTGATTTGTTCGTATGATGAAATTTTGTTGGATTTGATCCGTGGACTTTCTTTGCCTTGAGTGGATCTAGGTTTGCCCCTTCGTATCCACCTTTTTCATCCACAAAATCGGCCGGATTTGACCACTTTCGCCACTTCCACCTCAAACCCTTGCAGTTCTTCCCATGCCCGAAATCGCACAGGCACCGAACGTCCGACAGCCTCCGAACGTCCGTCGACCGGACGACCGTAAACCCCCAGACGTCCGTAATACCCTGACGAAACTGAATTTTTCTACACCCAAAATTTTCAGCCACCGTCCCACTTCCGCATACGCATTCCCATGCCACCACCACTTTCCGCAACCACCATTGCTTACTCACTTTGCACTCCAATACATTTTTGCCACGTTTTGCCTTTGATAATTTGAGTTGCGGTTCCGTGTCCTATTGTGTTTCGGCTATTTAGGTACGGTTCGACATCAACATCACCGCCGCTCATCTTCGCCACGGATTCGTCATCGACAACAACCACTCCACCATTTTGACACCATACCGTAAGAAAGAATGGTAACATCTTCTTGGTATCGTGATACATCATTCTTGCCACTGCATTGATAACCCCATAGCCTTACTTTTTGCGTAGCTTACCCATCGAGACTAGCCTTTGAGTATTGCCGGCAACGTGACTTGTGCACATTAGTGATCAATTGCCATAGAATACATACCATACCATTGGTGCATATCTTGGTATCATCTCTTGTGTCACAAAGTTGTCATCACATACACAATTGCTATCTTGGTTCGTGAAGCATTGCATGAGAAAAGAGCTCAAAGAAGAAAGAGCCAAACAACATTTTAAGCAAAAGGGAAAGATAAGCAAAGAGCTTTTAAGCAAGAACCATAGCATCATACAACATTAAGATTGTCATACTAGATCTTCTTGGATCATATCATCGGAATACCATACATAGAGCATACTTGGGATAGAAGTCATTGCAGTTTTGCTTAGTAGGTTGTGCACAAGTCTTCGTATCTGCCTATTGTGAAATCGTGCTAGCGTCTCTCTAGTGTTGTGCAATAAGAGCATTTGCGCGGATTCCACATTTTGGCTCATCTTTGGTTGCACAACCCCATTTATCACTTTGCATGTGTGTTTCCCTGTACCATATTTTTCTATTGGGTTACTTGTTGCATTGCAAATTTGCGAATCTTTTCCAACATTATTGAAGCTCACTAACAATTGCATCAAATTTTGTGCCACCATCCTAACCGAGCTCCACCATAAGCTTTTACTTGCGTAGGTGCGAGAAACCGACAAGAATTGGTACAAATTGTGCTATTTCCTTATTCCACATTGAGTGATCATTGATCCATCTTCAACTTCAGTCAAGGTACATTTGGTATAAGTTCTTCTCTTTCTCCCACTCATATTTTCTCGAGTCTTCTGATGGATATGCAAGGCATTTCATCTCTGGTCTTTGACAACAACGACGGCGTGGACAACTACATCACCAAAGTGTCCATCTTCGATCTACAACGACAAATGCAAGGCGCACAATCAAGATTGCAAGAGCGCATCAGGAACATCTCCATCGACATTCACCACTCCGAAGCAAGGAAAAGGGACTACATCGACAACAAGCTTTCCGCGCAAAAGGAGGAGGAAGATGCAAGGATGGAGGAGATTTGGACCTTATTGATCAACCGTTCTTCCCCTTCATCATCCTCAAGGCGGCGACATTCAAGTCACAAGTCTTGGGAGCGCAAAAATGATGTAAGTGCAAGTCGTCCACATCCACATCTCCATGGCGATGATCATCACATTCGTGATCCACACAGTCATGAAGAGGAAGTCACCTCCAAGCATTATGTGCACGACAACGACCGCCGTCGAGCTCAAGCACGACCACGACATCATCAACATGAAGATGCTCACCAAGCGCAAATGCACAAGTCCCAACAAGCCCTATTTCATGCCAAGGACAACCTTCATGAGCACAAGAGAAGACCGCGAGATGAGCACCACCAAGACGAAGCTACGGCTACTACAACAACCACTTCGGCATCTTTGCCAAGTGCTATCAAGGCATCTTCGCCTTTGGACGTACGACATCTTCGCCTACTTCCCACGAGTTCGCCTACATCAACATCTTCAATAATGAGGCGACCACCTACAAGCGAGGGAGACACTTCCATCTTCAGAAGCCCCTCAAAGAAGGTGGCCGAGCATGGGACATTCCCTTCGGTCATGGAGACGAGCTACGAGGTGCCACATCATATGGCCCTTCAAAAACAAGACGGTGACAAGAAGGTCGAGCAAGGGCCATCCCCTTCAACCACGACAACGAGCACGAACCTCTTCAACAACATGAACACGGCGCCCCAACGGGACTCATACTCCGAGTCAAGCTACGAGACCGCACATGAGACCTTATCTTTGGTCTTAGAGGAGAGTGATGATGTGCCATCTTTGGCCTTCATCCACGGCAATGGTTGCAACATGATTGAGCATGGAGACATTTGCACCTACATCTCTATGACACCCACATATGATGAGATGCCCCAATTGCCATGTGAGGAGAGCCACCACCCCATGAGTGAGATGAGTGACTCCACCATATATGACATTGAGTGCATTTCCTATTAGAGGATGAGTGTGACCACCACTAGCCCCACACTTGATAGCATGCCACACATCCTATGTGAGGTTGCGAGCCATTTGAGTGACTCCACCAACCATATGAGTGAGAGCATCTTACCAGGAGTGAGTGAGCCACAACACTTAGTGAGTGAGGTAGTTGATAGGGCATGTGAGGCCACTATGATTTCTAACAACTTAACCTCTACTCCGAGTGTGTTTTCTTCTTTGGTGCTAGGTCTCCTACATGACGACATGCCTATCCTCGACGAGTCCATACCTCCAATGGAGATAAAGATGGCCATGGTGGACGATGATGCATCCCCCCACATGGTTCCATCAAGATGAAGATCATCACGACTTGTTCTTGGACACCTCACCTACAACAGATGAGCGATGCTCCAAAGGTAACATAGGTGATGGTGCTTCTCTTGTCCCACTAGCGGACTATCCCACCAATGATTTCTTGCATGATGTTGACACACCTATTACCATGGTTCATGCTAGTATGACTTCCTCATGTAATGACTTACCAATTTATGATGAATATGATGATGAGCATGTTGAGTTGCCTAGTTGTGATGCTATGCTCCATAGGATATCATGTGAAAATTCTATTGGTCACGTCATGTTTGACAATCATTTAAACTTTTCATATGCTATGAGTGAGATCTCCCACATTGCATCATTTCAATCTCAACATAGTAACTATGCATGCCCCATTAAAATAAATCCCATTTTCACGTATAGCATAGATGGCGAGGTGATGGTCATTGGCTTTTGTTTTTCATGTGATGATATTGCCATGCTTCCTTTACATGATTTGTGCAATTCATTTACTATGCCATGCCATGATCACAGTGTTCCAAATATGCATTGTTTTGGATGTTGTCAATATTCTCCATGTGATGTTTCGATTAATGCTCATGAGGATACCCCCATAGTTTCCTCATACATATTAGGAGATTTTGATGCATACCATACTTTGCATGATTCCCATAATTTCTTGCACCATATGCATTCCATGAATAACAATGCTCTACATATTTCCCATGATGCATTACACAATTTGGGTCTCCATTATGCTATACATAACAACAAACCTATCATGATGGATGACATGTTTCTCTATCACGCATCTCATTTATTTGAACATTGGATATTTTGTGCTAACCAACACAAGCATGTGCGCATCATAATGGATGGTGTACATATACCACGCATACACAATTTTCCATTTCTCTTTGTTTTGTGTAGGTACTCACGTATACTCGTCAACCTCTCAATCCCAAGAGTTGACGAAACGAGCTCTTGAGAGCAACGACGATTTGGGATCCCATGGACTACCATTACCACCGTTACATTCGCACAAGAACTACGTGCATCTTTTTACTTGTCTCTCACATGACTATGGGCTATTTACCATTTGTCGCATTATGCCCATTATATCGTGTTCACTTTGCATGTTATGCCTCTTTACAGGATTTTGCCATGCAATTGTGACCCTTGCTTGCACTTACATATGATTCACCATTATGCTACTTCTATGTGTATTTGCATGCTTGGTAGAGATCCTTGTAGCTGCTGCCATGATTTCTTTGTGCCCCATGCTATTGATATTTGTTGTGTTGGGAGAGTCATGATGCCCCATTGCTATTTACATATGGCATCTTGCCAATACATTGATGATATTTTGCTCATATCTGGCCTTCATGCTTGTGATATGTCATCTGCATCATATATGCTCACTATTTTCACACACGACATGATTGCCATGATTCCTTCTAGTATGTTGCATCTTCGCACTACTAGCTTGCTTGACTTCACTATGATTGCTTACTTTGTCGCATCACCCATGTTCCACTGTTACTCACTTTCTTGGGTTGATGACATATATGTTCTTGCCTCTCACATGATTTATCTTGATCATTGTCTCTTGTCTACATTAGTGCCATCTCTCATATACCATTGTATTGAGTGCCAACTTGCTATGCTTATTGATCATTGAGACTTGGACATATTACTTGTGAAGCATGCTTGTCTTACCTCTTTGCACCATATACCTAGTGCCATGCATATAGACATTGTTGCATCATATTATTCATGCACTTGCGCCTCTAATGGTTATGTGCAAGAGAAGAGATGATGGATGACGTGTTTATCTACCATGCACATACGTTCTTTGTTTTGTTGTGTGCATGTGTAGGATACTTGGACTTTTTGTCGACTTCCACGTCACGCGAGTTGACCATTCGAGCTCTTGAGAGCGAGCCTCATAGATTCAACCATGACTCGTTTCTACACCACCTTTCCTACCACTTCGGCATTGTGAAGAATGCACAAGGACATGCCTTCGAGGTGGCATCTTTCTTGAACATAGATATTGCGGATCATACTACTTGTGTTGCTTGCACTATGCGACTTATTGTTCATCTTGGATCACTTGATTGCACACATGTTAGAGATCTTGCTTCGACTTGTCATTTTCACTGTTCCATGCATCATGATATATATGCCTTGTGTGTTGCATCCAATTCTTGGATTATTTGCTCCTATAATATGCTTGGTTGCACCAATATCATTTCTTCACATATGCCATGTCCCATTGATTGCTACATGCTTGACTTGATTGCCTCACACATGATGAACAATTGCACTTTCTATCGTGTTGAGTGCCACACTATCTTCACTACACCTTATGCATGTATTGCTGGGATTGTCTTGCACTTGAACCACGTGTTTAGACATATCGTCTTCTTTGGTGTTTTGAATGATTCTTATGCCTACCATACACCTTTCATTGAGTTCTTTATGCATGATTGCTATGACCATGAGGTAGATGCTTCTTCCCTTGTCACACATATTTGCATCACCACCTCACAATTGCATACTCGTTTCCATGATATCTTTGCTTGTTCTCAATAGATATGCGTACATGACATGCTACAATCCTTTGTCAAACCTTATGCTATGCTTGACGACGACACTTGTCACCGTTTGAATGCTTGGTTTTGCACTAACGCTAACCACATTTTTTTCCAAGTGTTTGTTGTCTTTGCTCCTTTTGAAGGAATCCGAAGATAGTGCGACATTGGAGAGTGCCAATTCGAGCTTCAAGATGATGAGAACTTAGTGATCGACCACTCCTACACGGCGACACCATCTCTTTCCCATGGTGATTTGGATTTCGGTCCGAGCTTGGACCTTTCCCAAGGGGGAGGGTGTCGGTGTCAAAACCGGCCAATCTCGGGTAGGGGGTCCCGAACTGTGTGTCTAAGGTCGATGGTAACAGGAGACATGGGACACCATGTTTACCCAGGTTCGGGCCCTCTCTACGGAGATAATACCCTACGTCCTGCTTGATTGATCTTAATGAATATGAGTATAACAAGAGTTGATATACCACAAGATCGTAATGGATAAACCCTACAGGTCTAGCTTGTATGGCTATGGTAATGAATATCTCCTCCCTCCGGACTAAGTCCTCTGGTTTATATAGACACCGGGAGAATCTAGGGTTACACAAGGTCGGTTACAAAGAAAGGAATCTACATATTTGGTCGCGAAGCTTGCCTTCCACGCCAAGGAGAGTCCCATCCGGACACTGGTGCAGTCTTCGGTCTTTGTATCTTCACAGCCCATCAGTCCAGCCCATGGCTAACAGGCCGGACGCCCGAGGACCCCTTAGTCCAGGACTCCCTCAGTAGCCCTTGAACCTGGCTTCAATGACAAGGTATCCGGCGCATAAATCCGTCTTCGGTATTCCAAGGCGGCTTCCTCCTTCCGAACTCCAAGATAGTCTTCGGATGTATTGAATGTGTCCAGACCTGTAACACACGCACCACACACAACCGTAGAGGGAATATAATTTTCCACGAGTCCAATCTGCTGACAACTTTTTGTAATATGACATCATGTTTGCTCGGTCATAATTTCGAACCGCTTTTCGTCTGCCGCTCCATGTTTCAAGATGCGGATGCCATTGGCATGTCTTGTCAAAACAAAGATCGTGTCCCCTTATTTTGGGATTTTCATCAATTCGGGCGTGGGTAACCCAACCGTGCTTGTTTACACAGCCCTTGGGAATAGGCGAGTTTTAAGGCGAGTGGGGAGGCGTTCGATATTCACTGCCTTCATAAGGGGATAAGGATTCCCCCTTATTCTCCCACACCTTCTCTCTTTCTCTACCCTTCCACTCTTGAGCTCCAGCGCCCAAACTCTCATCTTCTTCCCACTCAAGCTAGCACTCAACCATGTCCAGATCCGGAGGTCAAGGCAAGTGGATGGTCTCCTCCGTCAAGGAGGAGGACATTACTAAGCTTCGAGCGGCCGAGTACCCGGTGAAGGAAATCGCCCATCGTCTTCCAGCCTAGGGGCGAGTCGTCCCCACACCGAAGCCCAATGAGAGGGTGGTAGTCATCCCTCATTTCCTTTGCTGGCTAGGGTTTCCACTCCACCCTTTCATCCACGGGCTGATGTACTATTACGGGATAGACTTCCATGATCTATCCCCGAACTCCTTCCTCAACATCTCGGCGTTCATCGTCGTGTGTGAGGCCTTCAATGTGAAGCCGAAGGTGGTGGATGGCCAGCATGCGGAGTGCAGAGGTGCCATGGTGAGCAAGCTGACTAATGTCTCCTGGCCGAAAGGCACTTTCATGGAGACTGTCAAGGAATGGCAGAAACAATGGTTCTACATCACAGAACCCCGCGGCGCAAACTGGGCCACTGCTGCAGAATTGAACTCCAGCGCACCAATGCGTCTCACATCCTGGGTTGAGAAGAGCCCGAATTGGTCATCGTTATATGAGATGATAGTGTTGCAGACGCGCATTCAAAGTATGGTGGACAAGGATATCAAGCTTGTCGATATAATCCAGGTGATGCTTGTTCACTAGATTCTCCTGTGCCAAAGCCGAAGCCGCCCTCTATGGGAGTTTAATCCGAAGAAGCACCGTACCCTGAAGAGGTTCTTCGAAACTTCTCATGAAGACGCCTGGAAGTTGCTCTTCAAGGGCAACAATACACCGCCGGCCACGGATTCGGACCGCGGGCACAACATCAATCACCTTGCCAACGAGGTATGTTATTTTTAACACATCCCCTACCTGATTGTTTCAAGGATGATATCTAAGCTATTATTATCATTGCTTCTTCAGGACTGGATGGAGAGGGCGAAGCAGATCCGGTGTCCGGCTCCGCAGCCTGAAGAACCAGTCATTCCGCGTTTAGCGAAGATGCTGGTGCTAGCGTCCTATACGGTGCCGGCGAAGAAGGCCACGGGGAAGGCCAAGGGTGTCCAAAGTGGCCCCCGCCGCAAGGGTGCTTCGGACGCGACATGCGAATACAAGACCCGTTCCTCCGTCGCCGAAGACGACAACGATGAGGAGGAGAAGAAAGACTCTCCCTCTGATGGAGGGAGGAAGAAGAGGGCGACCTCCAAAATTCTGGACGGGGAGGCGCCCAAGAAGGGGAAAGGCCCGCTCGCGGGCAGCTCCGCATGGGACATCGACAGCAGTCCGGAGCGACGCCCCCGCACTAAGCCTCGGGCCGCATCGTAAGTGTTAAGACTCGTACATGCCCATAAATCTAACCTCTCCTCTTTGTCGTATTGACATGATTAATTGTGCTATTGCGGTCCGGCCCATGACAGCTCCAAGCAATCCTCATCAAGAGGCTCGTTGGACTCAAAGGAGATGGCCAGTGAGACACCGCCGGCCGCTTACTCTCCTGAGGCCCAGGGAGACGTCGAGGTGCTGTCTTCAAGGACTTTCCAGGCTAGGGAGAGGATCGGGAGGCCGTCAAGGAGGTGCCGGAGGGCGATACCTCGGCCGTCGGATACATGGGGGAACAAGCCCCCATGGTGATTGATGATGGGGGCCATACTTAATTCGGCCCCCCTCTGGGAACAGATCTAGCGACCCATATGGCCCCAGAGTCCAACGAGCAGCCTCCATCAAGAGATGGAGGCGCGGCCGCCCCATCGGAGACCTCTGTCCAACCAGAGGCATCGGATAATCTGTTGGAAGCGCTATTAGGCGCTTCCATTGTGGAAGAACACCGCATCCTTATGGGTACGGTGATTGAGAAGGTTCGGTCCGTCAAGAGTGGACTGACCGAAGCCTGCAGCGGCTTGCTAATAGGTTTTGAGGTAAGCAACGTTTAATCGAGAAAATCTCCACATAGACAGTAGCCCCTGAGACACTACCCGGTGTTCGGAAAGACAAGCCGGATGGAGGATCAATTAAATTTCGTAGGAAACTAACCAAGTGTGTCTGATGTGAATAAGTAGGCATCGCTATTGGCCGCGACTTCTCGTACTGCCGAAGTCTCCAGACTAAAGCAAAAACTGGAGCGGGCTGAAGAAGAGCTTGGCCATGCGAGGAAGTAGCTGGAAGACCAGCAAGGTATGCAATGGCTCGCGATATATTCGGAAAGAGTAAATGATGTATACTGACCGTAGTGTCATTATATGTGTAGGGTGACGACCGAGGTCGAGGCCCTAAAAACGGCCCTGGCCAAAGCCAAGGAGAGAGCCGTTCAGGAGCAGGCCGCTCGCAAGAAGCTGAAGGCCCGACTGAAGGAGGTCCAACAAGAGCTCCAGGACGCGATGAAGAAGTACGAGACCCTGTAGGGCGATGTTTCGGCTTGAGATATCAAACTCTCCAAGGCTCGTCAGAGCGCGGAAACGACCTGGGTTGAAGCCCAGGGTGCCCTCCAAGAAATCCAAGAGGCCAGGAAGATCGCAGTGGGTAAGGCGTTTAGCATGCAAAGCAAATATATAAATGAGAAGTATTTCTTACTAACCCAGATTCGGAGTTCTCCAAGGGCCTTCACAGATATGCCACGCAGTGTGTCCGACGCCGCGGAGTTCTTTCGAGCCGAAGAAGGGAGCTCCACGGGGAAATTGTTCTGGTCATAGTATCTTGCGCCAGAGCATCCTGTGCCCTTCACCGATCAGCTGAAACAACTGGTGGAGCTTCATAAGGTGGCCGAGCTAGCCATGAAGGATTTGATAATCCGGCTATGGCCAGGCGAAGCTATGCCCGACAGCTACTTCGGGCTCGTGAAACGGCTGGTGAATGCCTGTCCTCGGCTGGATGTCGTCAAGTGATCGGCCTGCATTGAAGGTGCACGCAAGGCCTTTGCCCGCTGCAAGATGTGGTGGGCGAAGATGGATGCCGTCGAGCTGGCCAAGGGGCCACCGGAGGGCAAGGAGCACCGCACACCCGAGCGCTATTTTGCAGATGTCCTAGAGGGGCTCGCATTGTAGCAACGCAGTGTGTGCAGGACACTATCTTTGAATGAATGTATTCAAGTTCCTTCTACCTTGTATGATAGAACAAAGCGGGTTTGCAATATAATGGTTGTTACGTTTTTAAATTTTTCCTCCTGTGCGGCCATGTTATGTGAAATCTGAGGGTTTTCCAGTCGTCCGCTTCTGCCCCCACGTAGGTAGTACGGAGGTGTTCGGGATGGAATCTAAACAATCTTGATCCAATTATATGGTCCTTGAAGGAGTTGTTTAGCGCAATGAACTAGGCAATCAGACTATGCAGCATTAACGCCCTCAGTTAGCCACAGGAGTTTGACAATAAAAACATGTGCGTAGCCCCTAGTATCAGAGCTAGAGTGCTGCAAGCGTCTAATCGGGAAGTACCGATCCTTCGCGTGATGCGGAAGAAATCTCCAGCGATTTGCATCCTCTGAACAGCTAACCGGCTCTCGCCGCATCATGACAGTTAGTTTTTGGCTTTCTCTACTGAGGTGCTCCTTTGGATAAAGTAAGGCACAATCACAATAGTTCTCCCTTTACTACCTTAGCCGATATAGCAGAACGTAAGGTAGCAAGCATAGGAGTCGGGCAACCCAACTATTGACCAAAGACATGATTCAGAGCCAATGCATATAATGCTAAATTCAGGGAGCCGAACTATACTTATAAAAAGTGTTCGGACTTTTGTTGTCGTAGTGTGGGGTGCGATGAAGCCCCTAGCAAATTGAAACGCACCCGAGTGTACAGGTGTTACCTGATAGAATTACCAGAAAGGAAAAGACAAAAATAAAGAAAAAGAAGAACCAGTGGTAAGCTAGAGCCGTGAAAATTTGGTGCGTTAAAGCGCATTTATACAGGTAGTGCAATAAGCAGAAAGGCTATTTACTATGCCTTCACCTAGAGAGAGCTGCGTATGGGTCCTGAAGATAGATAAAGGGATCGTTAAAGAGCCACCTAAGAGTTTTCCAGTACGTCCATGCTTCTTGTTGTCTTGGTGTTTTTATCCTTCGAAAAGAGTCGAGGGTCATGTTGCCAGAAAAGGCCTGTAAAAAGGAAAAATAAAAGAAAAAAGGGGAATTGTGAAAGTATGAGTGTCCGGGGTGGTCTAGCCGAATTGTGGATCATAAACTAGCTATGCCTCCGTCGATGCCCATGGAATTTTGAGTGCGTAGTTATGTACGCGTGGTGTGAATGCCACTACTTGACCAGGACTGAGACGGAGGCCAAATTGCTAGTCTAGCTCCCGACGAGCCGAGTTGTCCTGCTGCAGGGTAGTTCGGACCCTCTTGACACTGTTCGAGGGCTCGACAGCCAAATTAAGGTTCTGCTTGAGAAGGCTGCTCTGTACTTCTGCTGCTAAGGCAGCTGTGTGCTCTTCGGTACGGAGGGAGCGTTCCGTATTTCGATTGACCGTTATGACGCCAAGTGGACCGGGCATCTTGAGCTTGAGATAAGCATAGTGCGGCACTGCATTGAATTGGGCTAATGCGGTTCGTCCGAGCAGTGCGTGATAGCCGCTGTGAAAGGGGACTATGTCGAAGATTATCTCCTTGCTTCGGAAATTGTCCGGGGATCCGAAGACAACCTCGAGCGTGATTGAGCCCGTACAGTGGGCCTCTACACCTGGTATGACTACTTTGAAGGTAGTCTTTGTGGGTTTGATCCGTGATGGATGAATGCCCATTTTGCGCACTGTGTCCTGATAGAGCAAGTTGAGGCTGCTGCCACCGTCCATCAGGACTCACATCAGCTGGAACCCATCAATTATTGGGTCCAGGACCAGTGCGGCTGAACCGCCATGACGGATACTGGTCGGATGATGCTAGTGATCAAAAGTGATCAGGCATGATGACCATGAATTAAATTTTGGGGCGACTAGATCTATCGCGTAGACGTCCCTGAGTGCGTGCTTGCGCTCCCTCTTAGGGATATGTGTAGCTTATATCATGTTCGCCGTTTTGACCTGAGGGGAAAACTTCTTCTGTCCCCCTGTGTCTGGCTACAGGGGCTCCTCGTCATCGTCCTTGCTCTGTTATCCCTTTTCCTTGTTCTCGGCATTTAACTTGCCGGCTTGCTTAAAAACCCAGCAATCTTTGTTGGTATGGTTGGATGGTTTGTCTGGGGTTCCATGGATTTGGCACGGACGGTCGAGTATGCGGTCCAGGCTGGATGGTCCCTGATTGTTTCTCTTGTACGGTTTCTTCCGCTGGCTGGGCTTGGAGCTGCTGAATCCGACGTTGATTGTAGTGTCATTGGTATTATTACCATTGCTTCGGCATTTGTGTCTGTTACGTCGGAGCTTGTCATTGCTGTTTTTAGCCTCAAAGGGGCCTATGTCGCTGGCCGTATTTTTACTACGAGCCAGGCATCTATCCTCACCCACACAAAAGCGGGTCATAAGTGTCGTGAGGGCTGCCATGGATTTCGACTTTTCTTGGCCGAGGTGGCGGGCGAGCCATTAAGCGCGGATGCTACATTTAAAGGCCGCTAGAGCTTCAGTATCCGGACAGTCGACGATCTGATTCTTTTTGGTTAGGAACCTAGTCCAAAATTTCCTGGCTGACTCTCCAGGTTGTTGGACTATGTGGCTTAAGTCATCGGCGTCTGGTGGTCGGACATATGTACCTTGGAAAGGCTTCTTCAAAGTCCTCCCAGCTGCCGATAGAGTTTTCAGGCAGGCTGTTTAACCAGTGCCGAGCTGGCCCTTTGAGCTTTAGTGGGAGGTATTTGATAGCGTGGAGGTCATCTCCGCGGGCCATGTGGACATGGAGAATAAAATCCTCGATCCATACCGTGGGGTCGATTGTTCCGTCGTATGATTCAATGTTAACGGGTTTGAACCCTTCGGGGAATTCGTGATCCATTACTTCATCGGTGAAGCAAAGAGGGTGTGCAGCGCCTCTATATCGGGCCGCGTCACGACGTAGCTCCGATGGAGTCCGTCTGCGGTTGCCCGCTCGGGTGTGACTAGGTTTGTCACGTCCGAATAGCTAGCCATCATCACGTGACGAGGAACGTCCTCGCGATCTATAAATCGATCAGGTATATCCTGCTCCACTATCCAGGGTCTGCCGGAGTTCGTGTGTATGACCCCGAACTGTTTTGTCTCTGTTTTTTGTGGCGGCGGGGTGGACTGCTGTTCGGCTTGAGTTGCCACTCTATCCCGACCACGAGGTGGTAGGTCCGCCGCACTGTCCCGACTGCGTAGTGTCCGGTCGGCCGCATTATGCGAGGGAAGTATGAGCTCCGGCGCCTCTTCGTCGAACTGAGGTAACAATCTTCGTTTTGGGTAACTCTTGGCTGGGCGTCTGAGGCCGTATTCTTCGGCTGCCAGAACGTCAGTCCACCTGTCGATGAGCAGATCGTGGTCAGCTGGAAGCTGCTGCTGCTTCTTTTTCAGGCTCCTTGCGGTGGCTATTAGCTGGCGCTTGACGCGCTCCTGCGCGAGAGGTTCCTCAGGCACGATGAAATCTTCATTGCCAAGGCTTTCCTCATCCTCAGAGAGCGGATGATAACTACCGTCCTCCGAGTCATTGGGCCTGGCTTGTTCGTCGGGGTTGGCTTGCCCGTTTTCTTGCTCCTCCCGTTCGGATGTTACCTCAACAAGGTCTTCATTGTTTTCAGCATCGTCCGAAGTATTGTATTCTCCGGTGCCGGTACTGCTGTCCTTTGAATGACTGACTTAGAGCGGCGCTAAGGATGCCGACCATTTTGCTCTGTCTCAGGAGGTTTATTCTCAACTGGATTTTCTTTGTCACCGCCGCTATTCTCTTTTGGTGCATCCACCATGTACACATCGTACAAGGAAGTGGCCGTCCAACGTCCGGTGAACGGCGGGTCCTAGGCCTCTTCTTCGCCGGCATCGTCGGCCATACCGTCGATGTCATCGGAGCCATAATCGAGCATGTCAGTTAAGTCTTCGACAGTGGCTGTAAAGTGAGTGGCGGGTGGGGAGCGAAATTCCCTGTCATCAGCTTCTGGTTCGAACCGGACATAGTTCGGCTGTGAGTCCCCCGCCAAGGACAGGTTGTTTAATGAGCTTAGCACATCGCCCAAGGGTGAGTGCTGGAAGATGTCTGCGGCGCTGAACTCAAAGATCGATAAGCGATCAAGTTCGGCATCCATGGACTCACATGGTTCGGAACTTACACCCAGAGATGAGTCCGGGGTTCCCGTGACACAAATATTTTGTGAGTTTAAGTCCATGTGCAGCTCCAACACCGGGGAATCTATGGTCTCCATGGTGGGGTTGAACCTCCAGTCCTTAGATGGCGTTGTATGCTCCGGATCTAAGGCTAGAGCAGTTACAAGAGCTATCTCGTCAATGTGGTTCGACGACAGATTTAGGTCATGTTCATCGAGGTGACCAGAAGCGATCGCCGCGGTCTCGAATCCAGCGAAGATCAAATCTCCACGGATGTCCGCGACGTAGTTCAAGCTCCCAAATCTGACATGATGGTCGGGGGCATAGCTATCGATCTCCTGCAGATGGCCAAATGAGTTGGCCCGCAGTGCGAAGCTGCCGAACACGAAAATCTGTCCGGGGAGGAAGGTTTCTCCTTGGACAACGTCATTGTTGACGATTGAAGGGGCCATCGAACCTTTTGAGGACGACACAGTGGAACTCTTAATGGAAGCACCAATGTCGGTGTCAAAACCGGCAGATCTCGGGTAGGGGGTCCTGAACTATGCATCTAAGGTCGATGGTAAGAGGAGACAGGGGACACGATGTTTACCCAGGTTCGGGCCCTCTCTACAGAGGTAATATCCTACGTCCTGCTTGATTGATCTTGATGAATACGAGTATTACAAGAGTTGACCTACCACAAGATCGTAATGGCTAAACCCTAGAGATCTAGCTTGTATGGCTATGGTAATGAATATCTCTTCCCTCCGGACTAAGTCCTCTGACTTATATGGACACCGGGAGGATCTACGGTTACACAAGGTCGGTTACAAAGAAAAGAATCTACATATTTGGTCGCCAAGCTTTCCTTCCACGCCAAGGAGAGTCCCATCCGGACACTGGTGCAGTCTTCGGTCTTCATATCTTCACAGCCCATCAGTCCGGCCCATGGCTAACAGGCCGAATGCTCGAGGACCCCTTAGTCCAGGACTCCCTTAGAGGGGATGATGCCGAGCATCCTACGGACATCACCATGTCAAGAGTTCATTTGGCAAGTGACACGTGCGCCATCTAGTTCACATACACAATGGTGAATAATCTCCTTTACACGTGCTCACTTGACCCCTTCGAGGATGGTATACTGCTTGACACTTCTCCCGTGTGCATGCATAGGTATTGTTGGAACTTCATAGAAGACGAGGAGGAGCGCAAGCGCCTAGGAACGACTACACCGTCCGCGAGGGAAGCGTGGAAGAGAAGACGGAAGAAATGAGAAGAAGCTGGAGCGGCTGCTGGAGCCAGGCCGGACATCCAGACCGCCGCCCCGATCATCCGGCCTCAGCCGGATCATCCGGACCCTCTCCCGGATTGTTCGGATAACTCGCAACCGAAGACACTCGAAGGCCTCATGTGAAGCCGGATCATCCGGGCCCCCTCCCGGATCATCCGGACGACGGCCGGATCATCCGGACCGCCATCCGGATCATCCGGGCCTTGCCTGTGGGCATGACTTGGGCCGAGGCCAGTGTACCCACTTCGCCCCTCACTTACCCCTTCGTGACATAGACTATAAATAGACCTCCTCCATCATTTGAGTGTTAGCAAAGTGGTAGCTCATTAGAGATAGAGCTTGGCTCATCAATACGGATCTACTCCACGAGAGAGACCGCGCGCCTCTACGGAGAAGATACACCTTGGATTCAAGACACCCTCACGGGTGGTCCCCATCAAGACCTCCTCATGGAGAAGAACCGGTTACCTATGTATCGTCCTTTGTTGGATTCTGATCATGTATCTCTTTGTGTTTCGAGGATCTATAACATGTGTGATTGTTTCTTGTTGATTTGAGTGATTCCTCTCTTTCCCCTCGTGTTTTCCCTTCGTGTTCTTCGTGGGATCCCCTCCATTTCTTGAAAGATCGGGCTTTAGGGTTCTACCCTACATCATCTTGGTATCATGAGCCACGTTTATCACGAATTTGGAGTTCTCCCCACCAAAAATAGCCCCAATTTTTTGTGATTTTTTGGTTTGATGATGTTTTGTTGATTTTGATCCATGTATTTGCTTGGTTTTGATCCATGTATTTGCTTGGTTTCAAGTGGGTCTAGCATCTCCACAAGTTTCCCCGCCTTCCATCCACAAACCCCCCTCAATTTTTGCCCCGAAATCATCCATTTTCGCCCAAAATTTCATCCCCGAGAGGAAATCCGGAGTAGTTTGACCCGCCGGATGGTAACCTTGATGACACCATTGTATAATCCACTTGCAATTGCATTGTTAACACCAAGCCCATTTTGCGTCACCTACCTATCGAGACTAGCCATTTGAGTATTGCTGACAATGTTACTTGTGCACATTAGTGATCCACCCTTCCATTGCATACATACCATATCATATTGGTATCATCATATCATCCCTTGTGCCACAAGTTTGTTCCCGCATATACACAATTGCTATCTTGGTTTGTGCATTGTGGCCATATCAAAAAAAGAATAAAGTTTTAAGCAAATAAAAAGAGTGAGCAAAGAAGCTTGTAAGCAAGTGCCATAGAATCATACCACATTGCATAAGATTGTCATATCCGATCATCTTGGATCATCTTGAGAGAAACACTGGGAACCATACATACATAGCATACTTGGGATAGAAGTTGATAAATTTTGCATATCATAGGTTGTGCACAAGTGTCATATCCGCCTATAGAGCAATCGTGCTAGAGTCTCTCTTGAGTTATGCGACACGAGCGTTTTCCATGGATTCCACATTTTGAGCTCATTCGTTGATTGCACGACCACATTTATCTATACGTGTGTGTGCTTCTGTGTGCCACATATTGCTATTGGTCTACTTGTTGCACTTGCGAATTTGTGAATCTCTTTCAACATTATTGACTCTTGCCAACATTTTGCATCAATTTTTTGTGCCACTATCCTCACCAACGCTACTTACTACTTAATATGGTGCCTTTCCAGCGCTACTGCTACTAGTTAGCTATAGCGCCTTAGTGGTAGCGCTCGTACAAGCGCTACTTCTAGCTATAAAACAAGATCTACTACTATGATTTTCCCAAGTAGTGGGGGGTCTTGGATTAGGGAGTCCTGGAGGTCAAAACCAGACTGTCGTCAATCTGGAGTATGATGAAGAACCTTCCTTGCAAAGCCGAAGACATAAGCTGGATACTACATCGTCATTGACGGCAAGTTCAGGGGCTACTGAGGGAGTCCTGGATTAGGGGGGTCCTCAGGTGTCCGGTCTATTCGATATGGGCCGGACTGATGGGCCGTGAAGATAAAGCAGAAGGCTATTGCCCGTGTTACGGTCTATTCGACACGGCAAGTTTTTTGTCCGGGTGTAATGTTTCCTTCTTCTGCAAGCCGACTCTGTACAACCCTAGGTCCCTCCGGTGTGTATACAAACCAGAGGGTTCAATCCTTAGAGTCTATTAGAAATAATCATACACTAGACAGCTAGGGTTTGGCCATTACGATCTCGAGGTAGATCAACTCTTTTAACCCCTATACTCATCGAATACAATCAAGCAGGATGTAGGGTTTTACCTCCTTTGAGAGGGCCCGAACTTGGGTAAACACTGTGTCCCCATTGCCCCTTGTTACCATTGATCCTTAGACTCAGAGCTTGGGCCCCCCTACCCAAGATCTGCCGGTTTTGATACCGACAATGGTGCTTTCATTAAGAGCTTTGTTGTGTTGTCGTGAAAAGCGATTTATGGCTCGCCTTGTCAACAATGACGATATCACCTCTAGAAGGAGCCTAACCTCACGACAGGTCCTCCAGCTCGACGGTTTTACCATGGGTGCCCACACGGTTATTGAGCCGACAGCGTCCCCCGTGATCGCCAAACACCACCCCCACATCGGTCTCGAATACTCCGAAAAGATGGATATAGTGGACAACTCATCCTTAAACGAGTTGCTAGATCACATCGCCACCCTGGGGCTTTCAACAGACTATGATCAGGCTTAAACCTGACCAGAGGGAAATCAATCCCCTGCCGATCACTCACCTGGTAGCGGTCGTCGAGGAACGAGCCGAAAACACTTCTTCTCTCGAATTAAAGACCAGCTATGTTTGAACCTCCGAATCCCTTGAGTCGGATACCCTTCTTTTCAGTGGGAATCCGTGCCTCCTAAACTAAGGGTCAGACAGGGAGTCCGGGGAGCACTTGGATCTCCCCAGACCCGAATTGGCGACCTTGGAGATTTGGCAAACTCTAGATACAATTTTGGGTCGGGATTCGTGTTTTCTCCCACCCGCCCACCACAATCAATACTCTCCAAGTAATTCAAGCCCTCCAGACATATGTGACCTGATGTATGTACGGCAGAAACCTCAGGAAATGGTCCATCACTTTTGGGCCAGGTACCTACTGGTTAAAAATAAGATTAAAGACTGCAGTGATGGCGATGCAGTACTGGTCTTTCATCGCAATTGTACGGATGAGGGAATTCTGAATGCCCTCGGCCATCGTCGCATATAGTGTTTCACAACATTATCACAATTAGTACAGAAGTACTACACGATGGAAAGCACATGGAAGGCATAGAAAACCCAGTTGGAACCCGCTGGCTTCAAGCAATCTACAACCCGGGCAAAACGGATACACCCTTACGAGGCATCCGACCGTAAGCCTGTCGGCAAGAAAAACAAACCCTTTGCGGGATACGGGTCCATCCTAGACGTACTCCTCGACAAGCCCTGTCCAATACATGTGACGCCAAGCACAGACTCAACTCACAGCCTCCGAGCATGTTGGGTACTCTGGCAGGTAGCTAAAAGTGGGGAGGCCATCCTCACCACCGCCACTCTAGAGAAGCACTCTCTGGAGGATGATGATTTTAAAGTCCTTACAGTCTTCAAGACTTTCTCTTCCAATAATCGGCATAAGAGGGAACTTCGCGACCTCTTTGAAGTCCACCAAGTAACAGCAGTGAGCCCATGGAACAACGCGGCAGAAACCTTCACCGCTGACGGATGAACCAAGGGCCCGATCAGTTTGAGCACCCGCCTCTCTAGTATTAAACCCCATTGTGGACGACTTTTGACTTACCAAAGTGCTCATGGACAGCGACAGTGGGCTTAACCTCATATATGAGGACACGCTCGACAAAATGCAGGTTGATAGAACACGCATCAAGCAAAGGAGTACCACCTTTCGAGGCATCATCCCCAGTCGGGAAGCACGATGTTCGGGGAAAATTAAGCTTGACGTCGTATTCGACACGCCTGAAAATTACTGGTTAAAATAGTTGCTCTTTCACATTGTCCCCTTCAATAGCGGGTATCACGCCCTTCTAGGGCGGGACGCTTTCTCACGCTTCCATGCCATACCCCGTTACGGGTACATGAAGCTTAAAATGCCAGGGCCCAACGGAATAATCACAATTACAAGCGATTCGGAGATGGCACTCCGCGTCGCAAACAAAACTGCATCCTTAGCTCTTGAGTCACTATCTGAAGCCTTTGAGGCTGAAGAACTAACCACCCTATGATCCACGGTGGACAAGGATGACGTGATTCTCGACAAGAGACCTAAATCCACCTCTTTCAAGCCAGCAGATGAAATAGTTAAATTTCAAGTGCACCCGACGGATCCTAATAAAACAGCGTCCATCGGAGCACAGATGGATCAGACAGTAGACGCCGCTTTACGCATGTTCCTATGTGAAAATTGGGATATCTTCACCTGGCACCCTTTGGATATGCGTGAGATCCCATGCAGACTGGCTGAACACAGCCTCAACATAATCAAAGGGTTCAAACCAGTCAAGCAAATGCTACGATGATTTTCCAAACACAAACAACAAGCTACGGGGGAGGAGCTAGCCAAATTACTTGAGGTCGGGTTCCTCAGAGAAATCAACACCCGGATTGGCTAGCTAACTTGGTCATGGTGCTGAAGAAGGATAAATCTTGGCGCCTTTGTGACTATTTCAAAGACCTCAATAAGGATTGCCCTAAAGACCCTTTCCCATTGCCCCGCATTGACCAGATCATTGATGCAACCATGGGACACGCCTCACTGTGTTTCCTCGATGCTTACTCCGGATACCATCAGATTAAAATGGAGGAGTCCGACCAGGCCGCGACGGCGTTCATCACCCCATACGGGCCTTTTTGTTTCAACACTATGCCTTTTGGGCTTAAAAATGCTGGTGCCACTTACCAACGCATGATTCAAACGTGCTTGAAAACACAAATCGACAAGACAGTTGAAGCATATGTGGACGACGTAGTCATCAAGACTAAACACATCGAATCATTGGTGGATGATCTCTGCCTCACATTTGACAACCTCCGAACATACGACATACGGCTCAATCCGGAAAAATGTGTCTTCAGCGTTCCAGACGGAAAGCTACTAGGGTTCATTGGCTCCCATAGAGGAATTGAAGCAGACCCAGCTAAAATTCGAGCCTTGTCGCAATTGGCTACACCAACAAACTTAAAGCAGGTCAAAAAGCTAGCAGGGTGCGTGGCGGCTTTGAGCCGCTTCATCTCCATATTAGGGGGAAAAGCATTAGCACTTTATAGACTGCTTAGATGGATGGACAACTTCGAATGGACGATAGCGGCCATAGCCGGATTGGAAAAAATAAAAACCTTACTAGCAGGCAACCCAATCCTAGACGCCCCAAGTGTTGGCGAGCCTATGTTGCTTTATATCTCCGCAACTCACCAGGTAGGGAGCGTTGTACTCGTCGTCAAACAAGGGGAAGAGGGACATAAATTCCCCATCTAAGAGTCGGTCTATTACGTATCGGAGGTCCTTACACCATGCAAATCCCGATACCTTCATTACCAAAGGATTGCTTACATAGTCTTTATGGCATCCCGAAAGCTCCGGCACTATTTTCAAGAGTGTGTTGACGCTCAAAAGTGGCACGATCATAAAGCAGCATGCCGGGGCGAAAACCTTGCTGGGGTAAAATCTTGCCGGTGTGAAAGCTTGTCAGTGTGAAAGCTTGCCGGTGTGAAGGCTTGCCGGCGTGGAAAGCTTGCCGGCACAGAAAGATTGCCGGTGTGGAAGCTTGCCGGTGTGAAATCTTGCCGGGGGAGAAACCTTGTCAGCGAGGAACCCTTGCCGGAGTACAAACCTTGCCGGAGTGAAACCTTTCTGGTGTGAAATCTTGCCGGGTAGAAACATTGCCGGTATGGAAAGCTTACTCGGATGGAAAACTTGCCGGGTTGGAGGCTGTGATAGTCAATCGGACGAGAAGTTGAATATGGGCTCAAAAGGTTATTCAGATAATCTCGGATGGAAAAATGTTCTACACGGAAGTTGTGCGTCTCGTCGAAACGGTTGATTTTGGTATAAAAAAGTTCCAATCCGAGTTCGTATGCAAAAGTTAGAGCTATCGGAGTGCAGCCCTCTCACGAGGCGAGATGTAGCGCGCCCCACCAGACATAGGTCTGATGGGTAGCGCGAGCGAACAGGTGTTCTGTGTGACCGTTTTGGCCCAGAAGAAGGCCTCAAATCGAAAAACGTTCAACATGAAAGTTGTTCGTCTCGTCGAAACGGTCAAGATTGCTTTTGGGATCGTTTCCATCCGAGATCGTTTGCCACCACAAAAAGGACCAGCAAGGTGCAGCCAGTTTAAACCGAACAGTTTTGGAAAGTTCAGACAAAACCAATCCGAATTTGACTAGGGTTTTGGATGTGAATCCAAGAATTTTCCTTGCACGTGAAGTCCAGCCACCACTTATATACCTAAGGGGTGACAGCCGATTGAACAACGCACAATCGAACAAATCAATCTACTATTTTTTTTGTGTTCATCTACTTTTTATCTCTCCCTTGTATCTTTCTTTCTCGTTCTTCGTTCGTTCTTCACGTTGGAGGGCAGCGATCCACGAGGCTCTAGGGGCGAGCGAATCGACCTAGAGCAGCCCATAGCCGCCGCAATCCCTGACGGGGTCCCTCCCGGGTGCGCAGGGTTTCGGGTCTGCAAAAGCGCCCGCCGACTGTCTTGCGTATCGCGCTGTCGGTCGGGTCTCCTTCGACGTGAGCTGCGGTGCATCACCCCCGGCGTCGAGGGTACACGCGATGTGTTCATGTGTCAACAAACTTTTTGGCGACTCCGCTGGGGACGAATCTTCGAACGGTCTCTGGCCCGTTCTTGCTGCGAAGAGATCGTCATCAAGTTGCTGAAATCTACAAAGGTAATATGAATACCGAATTCCCCTTTGTAGATGCAAATAATTCATATGTTGTTGCTGGATCACCTAATGAGCATAATGTATCGGCTAGCCCTAGTTTTATCAATCATGCATCTAATTATGCGCAAGGGCCTATGCAAAACAATTTTCATACTTCAAATTTTTATGATTTTAGCAACGTACAACATATGTATCCAAACTCTCATGCATCGGCAACCCCACAAATCCATATGCCGATGAACAACATGATGGGTTTGGTTAATCAAATTGAAATACCTCATATTAAAATTTCCAATAGCATACAAGAAAGTGTTTCACCTTTTTATTCATCGGCAACTGATTTGCAATATGTGAATCCAACCTTGCCAATGGATGGAGAATTGGCCATTCTACTACTAGCTATTCGGCCAGTTACTCTCAACCATCATATGCTACACCTCATGTTAGTAATTTTTCAGCACCGTATGCAACTGTAGATGTTCATAATTCGGCCCCGCATCTTCATGGTCACAGCCGAATAAGTGAAAATTTTACAGGAACACATGTGCCGTCATCAAATACTGTAGCATATAATGCATACTCTACGCAATTCAAGAATTTCGGCAACACTCACGAATCATTGCCGAAAGAATCTGAAAGCGTTGCGGAGCAATCCCTTCCAGAAGCGGTTGTGGCTGCATTAAAAAGAGCTTGGCACAAAACAAGAGGATTAGTGCTCTTTGCCTTGAACAATATGAAAAGGGGTTGTTTCCTGATTATGCTGCAATAAAAGCTAGAGTTTTGCAAGAAGATGAATCTTTGCCAATTGATAAAATTGGCGAGCAAAAATATGGTTTTACAACAATGCATATGCCTTCACCTAATACTACATCATATTATACAGCCCCTACACAATTGCAAAGTTTCGGCAACACCCATGTGCCATTGCCGAAAGAATCTAAAAGCATTGGGGGGCAATCGTATCCGAAGTGGGCTGAAATTGAGAAAAAGATTAAAGCCAATTTCGCCGCTCGCCGCCAGAAACAAAAAGAAACAGAATTGGCTCAAGTGAAAGAAGCATTGCCAATTGGTAGAAGAAATGTAAAGAAAGATGATTCAGAACATGAAAGTGCTCCGGTTAAAAGAGCCGAATCAAGAAGTATATATTCTGAATCCATCAAATGCAAAGAGGCAAGCATTATTGAGAAAGGGCATGGCAAGCATAGCAAAGCGACCATACTTGATTTTTCTAAAGTTAATGGAACCTACTTCCTGCCCTATGAGTTTCGTGCCAGAGAAATTGATGAACTTCAAGGACAAGAACAAGTAGCCGAACAAAGTTCGGCCGACAAAATTTTCAATGTAATGATGCACGGAATCAAGAAAAAGATGATGAAGAGGCGTTGGGGAGCCATCCAAAGGCGGAGCAAGATATTGTTCAAGTCACACCACCATCGTGCTCTCCCAACATATTTGAAGAGGTATGTTTAGCAAGTAATTTACCTATTTTCAGATTTGGTCAGGACTTTATTGTTGATGCATCTATTAGAAAAATCCTCATAAGTAATTTTGAAAGACCAATGAAGAAGGGTAATTTACTTGCTAGCAATAAAGTTGTTATTGAGCATATCGGTCAACCCATTACGCCATTTATAAAGACCGATAGTGACTTATTATTACAGCCAAAGCTTTCCCCGTTGCTTTATCTAAAGTTCATATCTATTTGGGTAGCTTTGCTTATTTCATACTTGGCTTGCACTTGGTCTCAATTGAGACATGTATGTTCTAACTATTTCGTTTTAGAAATTTAAAGCCAAGGTTAAATTTTGTTGAGAAAACCGATGCTAGTATAATATCTTACCCAAAGACATCGGAGATAGAGTGCAAAACACAATGCATAGCCGAATGGTGTGATGCAAAATCTGAACCATTCGTTTGCTTAGTTCCAAAGCCGTTCTCACAGCAAGATCGGCTAGAAAACAAGAAGTATACTTTCAATTCAAGCATGTGTGATCAAATATTTGACTTGTTGCTGAAAAATAATTACATTACAATTCTTGATCACCATGTTAAGCCGTCAATCCAAGGACGAATGTATTGTAAGTTGCATAATTCGTCCAAGCATAATTTTGAGGATTGCAACATGTTTCGTCAAATAGTTAAATCAGCCATTGAAAAAGGACGATTGAAGTTTGTTGAAACACCAAGAGATGACCAGTCTATTCCGATTGGTCCCGATGGCAAAAAGTTTTTGCATCGGCTGCTTCAAGCCGATCCATTTAAAGAGAAGGTAAAAACTGCAGGTGATGGGATCAAGCTTTCAAGTAAAGAAGTTATTGAAGAGCATAATGAACATAATCTTGAGGGTGAGAATTCCATCAAAGCTACAATGGAGACGCCAAGGACTAGGGGGCAGCAAGCAAATCCAACGATCGATGAAAGAAAACCAAAAGAAAACAAAGGCCAAAATAAGCGTAAGTGTAAAAGATCAAAAATCACCTTCGCTGAACTATTGGAGAAATATTAAAAGAAGAGTGAAGAGAAGAATGCTTATCGGCCCAATCATGCAAAGAAATCAAGATCACCCCCAAGGCGCAAATATGAGGATCGGTATTGGCAAAGTGAGAGTTTGAATGCAACATATTCATATCCTTATTTTGGTCCGTCAATGCCAATGCCGTGGATGCCTCCCTATGCTCATGTAGATCCATGTTCATCATGGGACAGGTACGATACAAGGGCACATTCTCCATCTTATTTTAGACCATCTCACCAATATTATGCAACTCTGAGAAGATCAACATTTGAACAGTCACATGTTAAAGACCGTTTCAATTATAAGGAATCGGTCCGGACACCATGGATGAAAAAAGAGGTGGTCAAGCAAGTCTACCGCGTGAAAAGAGATGGTCGTAAGTGTGCTACTTCAGATTTGATCTCAAATAATGAAGAGCCAATTAAAGTGTTGACATTGGCTACAAAAGGCAATGAGACGAAGGAACCAATTATTGAGAGTCAAAGTGCCAAATCTAAAGAAAAGAAGTTGAGAGTGCACAAGGCCAAAAAGGAATTGCCATTGGTCAAAATAGAATCACAGTCGAGATGCCCACTCGGCTTATCGTATTGGCAAAAGAGGGAATTACACAAACTTAGTGCACAAGAACTTGAAGAAAGGAACATGGCATGGGTTCCCAAAGGAAGTGCTGAAAATAAGAATTATGTGCAAGCCTCCATTACAAGAAGAGCGGCAAAAGTGAAGAAGGAAAAGAGTAAAAACTATGAAGGACCAAGCCGAAGGTTTCAACATCTTTGGTCTACACATTATCCATATTCTTCAACTATGCCATTAACGCCTATGCCATGGAATTCGTCATCAGGTATGATTGGTAACCCTCAATGGGCTTATTTTAATCCATGGATGCAATATAATTTCTTACGTCATGAGAGGGTATTACCAAGTCACTATACATTTGATTAGCTACAAGTTTGTTGCTGATCCAAAGGGCCGAAATACTTGATTTGTCATTTCATTTGTTTATTTCGGCTATATGTGCTTTGAATGAAGTTTACATGGTAATGGCCGATATTTATGTATCGTCCTAAGAGTATGTCAATGCATGGCCGGTGTAGTATTCTAACATCGTCCTTAGTTTGATTGGAGAGCGAGACAAGGTACGTGCTCATGAAAATTTATATGTATGCCTATATTATGATTGAATGGAGTTAAGACATCATGACCGATGTCATTGAATATATGCTACATAGACCAATTCATAGATGCAGAATTGGTTGGTGGGCTTATACTTTATTTGGATATGATTTGGCTTATGCATCTTTGAGATCTATAAGAGGCCAAATCATAGTTGATTTTGTTACTGAACATCGGATTAATGTCATGCATAATATTAATATTAGCCTTGTCTCTCTAGTACTATGGAGATTATGTATTGATGGTTCAATTCATAGAAATGGCCAAAGTGTTGGTGTTGTTTATATATTTCTTTATGGTACTATTTTTTGAAGCCTCGTGCCGCTTAGAATATTTTTATGCACGATTAATCAAGGCCGAATATGCATTGTTATTTGGATTGACTCTTTTACTTGCTATAGGTGCCATACATATTGAGGCTTTTGGTGATTCGTTATGAGTAGTGCAACAAATATCCAAGGGTTATCAATGTGTTTTGACGAATCACTTATAGTTTATCTTGAGGTATGTCTAGATGAAGAATTTACCTTGGGTTGCATTAAAATTGTTCATATATTTAGACATGACAATTGGAGAGAGTTGGCATAGCAAGCATCCGGCTACCATGTCCATCATGTTGTATTGCATTTCTCTCAATAGCCGATGCTTAGTCTCGTCAACATAGGTAAGGCCGAACCGAAGTCCATAGCTTCGGCCACTAATGAAATTTTTATATAGGCAAAAGTAAGGATTGGAGAAAGTTTATTGTTGATTGTATACAAAATCCTAGCAAAAGGGTGAACAATATGGTTTGG
Organism: Triticum aestivum; assembly: GCF_018294505.1. Lineage (NCBI taxonomy): Eukaryota > Viridiplantae > Streptophyta > Magnoliopsida > Poales > Poaceae > Triticum > Triticum aestivum. The sequence goes on along the minus strand of NC_057803.1, from coordinate 279,682,288 downwards.
AGGATGACATTGAGATACATATCTATGGAACTTTATCACCGGATTGTTAATGAAGCTGAGAAGGTTTCACCCAAGTTTGCATCAGAAAGTTCACACAAGACATGGCCGATATATACTTATCGTCCTAAGAACATATAATTGGCTGATGGAGTGTTGACATCGTCCTTAGAACAAACTTGGTACAAGTATTTTTCGGCACGCTAGCTTTATCGAAAAACAGGGGGGCATGTGTTGACGCTCAAAAGTGGCACAATCATAAAGCAGCATGCCGGGGCGAAAACCTTGACGGGGTAAAATCTTGCCGGTGTGAAAGCTTTCCGGTGTGAAGGCTTGCCGGCGTGGAAAGCTTGCCGGCACACAAAGATCACCGGTGTGGAAGCCTACCGGTGTGAAATCTTGCCGGGGGAGAAACCTTGTCAGGGAGGAACCCTTGACGGAGTACAAACCTTGCCGGAGTGAAACCTTGCCGGTGTGATATCTTGCCGGGTAGAAACATTGCCAGTATGGAAAGCTTACTCGGATGGAAACCTTACCGGGTTGGAGGCTGTGATAGTCAATCGGACGAGAAGTTAAATATGGGCTCAAAAGGTTATTCAGGTTATCTCGGATGGAAAAATGTTCTACATGGAAGTTGTGCATCTCGTCGAAACGGTTGATTTTGATATAAAAATCGTCCCAATCCGAGTTCGTATGCAAAAGTTAGAGCTATCGGAGTGCAGCCCTGTCATGAGGCGAGATGTGGCGCGCCCCACCAGACATAGGTCTGATGGGTAGCGCGAGCGAACAGGTGTACTGCGTGAACGTTTTGGCCCAGAAGAAGGCCTCAAATCGAAAAACGTTCAACATGAAAGTTGGTCGTCTCGTCGAAACAGTCAAGATTGCTTTTGGGCTCGTTTCCATCCGAGATCGTTTGCCACCACAAAAAGGACCAGCAAGGTGCAGTCAGTTTAAACCGAACAGTTTTGGAAAGTTCGGACAAAACCTATCCGAATTTGACTAGGGTTTTGGACGTGAATCCAAGAATTTTCCTTGCACGGGAAGTCCAGACACCTCTTATATACCTAAGGGGTGACGGCCGATTGAACAACACACAATCCAACAAATCAATCTACTACTTTTTTGTGTTCATCTACTTTTTATCTCTCCTTTGTATCTTTCTTTCTCGTTCTTCGTTCGTTCTTCACGTTGGAGGGCCGCGATCCACGAGGCTCTACGGGCGAGCAAATCGACATATAGCAGCCCATAGCCGCCGCAATCCCTGACGGGGTCCCTCCCAGGTGCGCGGGGTTTCGGGTCTGCAAAAGCGTCCGCCGACTGTCTTGCGTATCGTGCTGTCGGTCGGGTCTCCTTCGACGTGAGCTATGGTGCATCACCCCCGGTGTCGAGGGTACACGTGACGTGTTCGTGTGTCAACACAGTGTTTGATTACGGTGGCATCCGAAGTACCACTGAACGACATTATAAACAATAGGGACGCCACTGGCCGCGTAGCTAAATGAGCCATCGAGCTGTTACCATTCGAAATAACATAGAAGCCACGTTGAGCTATTAAATCTTAGGTGCTAGCCGACTTTGTTGCAGAGTGGACACAAGCCGAGCTCCCTAAAGAGTACAGTTCCTTGATGCGGAGCATCCTACAATCATCCCCATGTACACTACGTCTACTCTCCGAACCCCAAGAGGACATAAGACGAGACCTCAAGTATACGCCATTAGACACAAGGTGAACTCGCTCCTCTCCGAACCGTCACTTCCCACATGTGAGACGTGGCTACTACCTCAAACATATTTGCTATGCATGACCAGGAACCAAGAGGAAGACCAAGTGCGAGGAACAAGAGAAAGGGCTAATAGAAAGTCACAGCCACAGGACGACCGGTCCATACCGGACGCCCGACGCATGGAGGTTCAGCTAGCCAGGACAATTACAACCGAAGGCCAAGTGTACAGCGACCGTACGACTGCCAGACGCTAGATGTCCGACACTCATCAGGCACTGGACGACCAACGCCGACCGGAAATCCGGTGCCACCTATCCTGAGCCAAAACGCCAGAAGTCTGACAAGTACCGGACGACCGGACCCTTGCGAGCCACCGGATGTTCGGTGCCTGTTAGACGTCCGACGCCTGTCTGTGCGCAGAGTATCGGGTCGTGGCCCATGTATCCCCCACTTATCCCTTCGTGGCCCTAGACTATATATACTCCTCCACCTCCTCCTAGTTAGGGTCAGCATTGTGTTAGATCATATGTGAGATAGAGCTTCGCTCCTCCATCCGGATCTACTCCACCGCGAGAGATCGTAGCCTCTTCGGAGAATATCAACCTTAGATACAAGACCCCTTCACGAGAAGATCCCTCACGGATTCAAGGCCTCCTCACGGAGAAGAACCGGTTACCCTATGTATCGTCCTTTGTTGGATTTGGATTGTGTAGCTCTTTGTGTTTCGAGAATCTAGCAAATGTGTGATCGTATCTTGTTGGTTTGAGTCATTCTCTCATGTTTCCCCTCGTGATTTCTCCTTGTGTTCTTCGTGTTCATCACGGGATCCGCTCCTTTCGTGCAAGATCGGATGTATAGGGTTCCACCCTACATCATTTTGGGATCAGAGCAAGGTTGATCACGAATTTGGAGCCCATGCCCCTCTTTTTCTAGCTTGATTTTGTTGTGTTCTTCCCCAATTTCGAAAATCCCCACCAAAAATAGCCCCAATTTTTTTGTGATTTGTTGGTATGATGAAGTTTTGTTGATTTTGATCCATGGATTTGCTTGGTTTTAAGTGCATCTAGCATTTCCCCAAGTTTTCCCACTTTTCGTCCGCGAAGTTTCCTCAATTTTGACCCCCAAATCCCCAAATTCCGCCCAAAATCACGTCCCGAATCTCGCATCTCGCGTTGACCCCGACCCACTGGACGACCGACACTTTACCGGACGTCTGGAGCCCCAGGTATCACCAGATGACCGGTACTTACCGGATATCCGACACGCCGATCCCGACCTCAAATCAGCGGATTTCTGAGCCGACCTTACGTTCGACGAACGGACATCCATCCATTTCCGGACGGACGCTACCTGTAAATATCAACTTTGGATGATTTTTGTTTCGTTCATAACTAATTCATCCGGACTCCGATTTTGATGTTCTTTAGCTCGTTTTGAAGCTCTTGACATCCCCCTTCCGACAAAAATGCCACCAACATCAGTTGAGTCCATCAAATTTTTGTAACTTTGGCATCTTTTCCTAGGGCTTCCACCATATCTTCCACAAAACCACCATAGCCTTCCGCAACCTAACCCATTTTGTTCCCCTTAGCATTTGAGGTTGTTGGAGTTGTGATTCGAGTCTCCTAAGGTGTTTCAGATACTTAACGACCATTGATTCCTCATCAACCACCACCATAACTTCCGCATAAGCTTGCCCACCATACACTTCTACCACCCCAACTTAACCCAATTTTGTTTGTGTTGTGAGTAGTGTCTCCTAAGGTGTTTCGGCTAATGAGGGACCGTTCTTCCAACTTAGACACCGTGTATAGCCCATCATACCCTTCCACCACCATAACCCATTTTGACCGGGTTTCCACCAATACTTTCGCAACCAACACCGCATTCCTACTACCACCGTTTGACATTTTCCTTTGAGATTTTGAGTTCGTGGTTTTTTCCGTTTCCTAAGGTGTTTCGGCTAATTAGGAACAGTTCTACATCAAGAACACCGCCACTCATCATCGCCAAGGACGGTAACCTCGATGACACCATTGTATATTCCCCTTGCCATTACATTGATAACCCCTAGCCCATTTTGCGTCACTTGCCTATCGAGACTAGCCTTTGAGAATTGCCGGCAACATTACTTGTGCACATTAGTGATCATTGATCTACACCTCCCATTGCATACATACCATACCATATCGGTATCATCTAGGTATCATATCATCTCTTGTGCCTCAAGTTTGTTCCCGCATATACACAATTGATATCTTGGTTTGTGCATTGTGCAAAAGTGGCCATACACAAAAAAAGAATAAGCTTTTAAGAAAAAGAGAAAGAGCAAAGAAGCTTGTAAGCAATAGCCATAGAATCACACCACATTACATATCATACTACCATATTGATCATCTTGGATCATTGTGTGCGAAACACCGGGAACCATACATACATAGCATACTTGGGATAGAAAATTCATACATTTTGCATCTTATAGGTTGTGCACAAGTGTCGTATCCGCCTATTGAGCAATCGTACTGGCATCTCTTTTGAGTTGTGCAACACGAGCGTTTTCCGTGGATTCCACATTTTGTGCTCATTTCTTGGTTGCATGACCTCATTTTTATCTATCCGTGTGTGCGTTTCCGTGTGCCATATATTGCTATTGGTCTACTTGTTTTACTTGCGAATTTGTGAATCTTTTTCAACATTATTGATTCTTGCTAACATTTTACATCAAATTTTTGTGCCACTATCCTCATCGAGCTCCACTATAAGCCTTACTTGTGTAGGTGTGAGAATTGACGAGATTCGTACCAATTGTGCTATTTCCTTGTTAAATCATTGAGTAATCAATGGTCCATTTTCCACATCGGTAAAGGTACATTTGGTATAGTTCTCTTCTTTCTCCCACTCATATTTGCTCGAGTCTTGTGATGGATAGGCAAGGCATTTCATCTCCGGTCTTCGACAACAACGACGGCACAAACATTTACATCACCAAAGCGTCCATCTTCGATCTACAACAACAAATGCAAGGCGCACAATCAAGATTGTGAGAACGCATCGACAACCTCGAGACCGACTTGCGACTCTTCGATCGCAAGCTCGACGACCATAAACTAGAGAATGATGCAAGGATGGAGGAGCTTCGGGCCTTGGTCAAGTCTACTTCCCCTTTGTCATCTTCAAGGCGGCGGCGAGCAAGTCGATCATCTTCGGAGTGCCCATGTGATGCAACTGCAATTCGTCCATGTCGACATCTACATGGCGACCACCATCACGTTCGTGATCCACATCGTCATGAACGGAAAGTCACCTCCAAGCATCATGTGCACGACGACGACGCATGCCATCGAGCTCAAGCATGACAACGACACCATCATCATGAAGATGCTCGCCAAGCGCAAATGCACAAGTCCCAACAAGCCCTACTTCACACCAAGGACAAACTTCATGAGCACAAGAGAAGATCGCGAGATGGGCACCACCAAGACGGCGCTACGGCTAGAACAACCACTTCAGCATCTTTGCGAAGTGCTATCAAGGCATCTTTGCCTTTGGATGTACGGCATCTTCGCCCACTTCCCATGAGTTCGCCTACATTGACATAATCAAGTACAAGGCGGCCAACTACGAGCGAGGGCGACCCTTCCCTCTTCGAAAGCCCCCCAAGGAAGATGGCCAAGCATGGGAAATTCCCTTAGGTCATGGTCACGAGCTATGAGGTGCCACTTCATAAGTGTGATGCCCCGAGACCGATGCGCCATGTGTCTTCCTGTTATTCAATGTTGTTGCCTTGTCATTCGCTTGCATGTTGCATCTTGCCATGTCATCATCCACATTGCATCTACATGTTTGCGAAACTTGCATTCATCCGGTCTCCCAGTTCCGTCTGTTGTCCATTCTGAGCCCAGACACACTTGCACGCGCCTGCGGCACGTCTGAAATAATATTTTATAAGTGGCTGGTGAATGTTCTTAGAATGGGATGAGAGTTGGTGTGCGGTCTTGTTATAGTGTAGGCAGACCGCCTGCCAAGTTTCATCGCATTTGGAGTTCGTTTGACGCCCCAACAGATAACTATAGCGGCATTATAGTCGGTCTATCGTCGAACGTTTTCGGTCTCCAAAAATTGCTGCCGGGCTTTCCCTCTCTTTTCTCCCTAGACCGTCTACACAGTCCACTACATACCGCCAGGCCCAACCTAACCTCTCTTGTCAGCCCGTGGCCCTCCTCGCGCGCGCGTCCGAAAGCTGTCCCGGACCCGACCTGGGCAGTCATCCCCGTTGGATTCGGATCATCCACAAACATCTATAAACCATCTCCATTTTGTTAATTGGGCTCCCTAACCTCTTTATTCGAGTCTGTCCGATTTTGATCAAAGGGTCCAAACCTAATCCTATTGTCCCTATATATAGACCAACCCCTACCCAAATCAGACAAATCCCTAATTTCTAGGGATCCTCCCTCCGCCGCCGCCACTCTCTACCATCTCCCTCGGGATCCCTTCCGATCTAATCCACCTCGTTTTTTGCAACCAACCAACCGGCACCGCTCGCCGATTTCCTTGTGCCCGAGGCCTCCAAGTCACTCCTCGCCGGCAACTAGCAGGACCGTCGCGTCCCTCTCCTCTGGTTCTTCCCGTGCTTCTTCTTTCCCCCGTCTCTCACTCACATCTCTCTCTCTCTCTCCCATGCACAGGATCGCCATAACCGTCGCGTAGCCAGCCCGAGCGCTCGTGGATCGAGCGCTACCTCCAGCCCGCAGCAGCGTGGAGCTCCTCTGTGCTCGAGCTGCACCAGGCCCCGAGCGACCTTGTTCCCCTGCCGTCTCCGGCACCGCGCCCGAACCTGCCCAACCACCTGAGCCGCCTCGAGCTCCCCTCGCCACCACCTCGTTGCTGCGCTTCCATCCAACCGCCAGTGCCCCATCCTCGCCTCTGCTCTCCAAACACGTGCGCATGTACAGCCACCCAGCGCCCTCTCTCGATCGAGCCAGGCCGCCGCCACCAAGAATCACCGCAGCTACTCCGTTTCCTACCTCGATGACCCTCACCGCGATTGGGTCCGGCGAGCTCCGCGTCTGAAGCCGCCTCCTGCGTCCCTGCATCAAGCGGCAACAGTTCAGGCGGAGGACGCCGCCTCTACCTCGACCCCCGCCTGGATTCTCCTCCGCTCCGACCAGCTCCCGTGTGCCAACCTCCACGGAGCCGCCTGCCTCGACTTCCCGCTGGACTGGCCGCCCCAGGTCCAACGCCATGCTCCGCCGTATCTCCATCGCCCTTGCTTGCAGGCGACTGCATCACCATGCCTCATCATCGCTACTGCAAGTCCCATCTCCAGCGTCGCTGGCGAGCGCCACTGTCGGAGCTGCGCCTGAGCTCCTCCTTCTTGCCCATTCCGCGCTGGAAGCGGCCTCCCATGCCCCAGCATCGTCGCCGGCCCTGCTGCTCCACCGCCGCCTGGATCTTCCCCGAGCTCCAAGTCCCGCGCCTGCTGGCCCTGCCGCGAGTCCCCAGCGCTGCCTCCTTCTGTTCGAGCGAGGGAGACGAGCGACGACTCTTCTGCATCGAGCTGTGGTGCCTGAGCGCTCATGTTGACCGTCCTCTTGCTCCATCACGGCCCATCGCCAAGTTAGCCAGCCTGCCTTGGCCTCCTCCGCAAGCTGGGCTTGGCCCAATGTGAGCAGCTCCCTGCCCTCTAGATTCAGCCCGTCATGTTTTTTCCTGTCCAGTGATTTTAGCATTTTTCCAGGGAATTGGCAGTTTTACAGAGAAGCCCTTCAAGTCCATGCATTTAATAACTTTATAACCATGCATCATATGTAAAAACTTCTAATATGAAAAATGCTTAGAATTGCATCTAGATTCATAATATCCAACTTTCATGCATGTTTAAAATGTTTAAAATGCTATTTGATTAAATTTGCTCTAATAACATGCTAAAATGATGTATTTCATAACTAATTAACCATAGCTCCATTTTAATTAAACTTTATATGTAAATGGGGTAGAAAAATGCCTAGTTTAAAATGGTGCATTCATCTTGCATGTTTAATAAATCTAAAATGTTGTTTAGGGTAGAACAGTACCAAATCCATAAATTGCATATGGGGATTTTCCGGACTTATTGTTTGTTATTTCCAGCCTCATTCAAACTTGCCTAGATAGATAGCTTATTTATGCTTCACCTCTTGCCATGTTTAACAACATTTAATATTGTTGGGTACATAAACGAGGCTGAACTAAATATATGAATGTGGTGTTTCGTCAATATGCAACTCGTTGCATATTGAGCTCCACTTAATTTGTAGTATTGTTTTTGCATATTGCCTTGCCATGCCTCATTAAACCGGACATGCATCATACTTGGTTGTGCATCATGCTATGTTTATGTGATGGTTTTTTACTATGTTGCTTGCTTCTTTCCGGGTTGCTTCTCTCGTTAGCTTCAGTTTCGTTCCGGAGTTGTGAGGATTCATTCGTCTAAGTTGGGTCGTCTACTTCGTGGACTCGTTCTTCTTCCTTGCGGGATCTCAGGCAAGATGACCATACCCTCAAAATCATTTCTACCTTTTCTTGTTAGTTGTTCGCTCTATTGCCATGTCGCGCTACCTACCACTTGCTATATCATGCCTCCCATATTGCCATGTCAAGCCTCTAACCCACCTTCCTAGCAAATCGTTGTTTGTCTGTGTTACCGCTTTTGCTCAGCCCCTCTTATAGCGTTGCTAGTTGCATGTGAAGATGAAGTTTGTTCCATGTCGGAACATGGTTATGTTGGGATATCACAATATCTCTTATTTAATTAATGCATCTATATACTTGGTAAAGGGTGGAAGGCTCGGCCTTATGCCTGGTGTTTTGTTCCAGTCTTGCCGCCTTAGTTTCCGTCATACCGGTGTTATGTTCCTTGATTTTGCATTCCTTACGCGGTTGGGTGTATGGGAACCCCTTGACAGTTCGCTTTGAATAAAACTCCTCCAGGAAGGCCCAACCTTGGTTTTACATTTGCCTCACCACCACCTACTTTTCCCTTGGGAGTCGTGCTCCCGAGGGTCATCTTTATTTTAATCCCCCCGGGCCAGTGCTTCTCTAAGTGTTGGTCTAAACCAAGCTGCCTGCGGGGCCACCTCAGGGAAACTTGAGGGTTGGTTTTACTCGTAGCTAGTCTCATCCGATGTTGCCCTGAGAACGACATACGTGCGACTCCTATCGGGATTGTCGGCACATCGGGCGGCTTTGCTGGTCTTGTTTTACCATTGTCGAAATGTCTTGTAACCGGGATTCCGAGACTAATCGGGTCTTCCCAGAAGAAGGAATATCCTTCGTTGACCGTGAGAGGTTGTGATGGGCTAAGTTGGGACAACCCTGCAGGGTTTGAGATTTCAAAAGTCGTGCCCGCGGTTATGTGGCAGATGTGAATTTGTTAATATGCGGTTGTACAGAACTTGACACTTAACTTAACTAAAATGCATCAACTGTGTGTGTAGCCGTGATGGTCTTTTTCCGGCGGAGTCCGGGAAGTGAACACGGTTCTTGTGTTATGCTTGAACGTAAGTAGTTTCAGGATCACTTCTTGATCACTTCTAGCTTCTCGACCGTTGCATTGCTTCTCGTCTCGCTCTTATTTGTGTATGTTAGCCACCATATATGCTTAGTGCTTGCTGCAGCTCCACCTCACTACCTTCTCCTACCCATAAGATTAAATAGTCTTGATCTCGCGTGTGTGAGATTGCTGAGTCCTCGTGACTCATAGAAACTTCCAAACAGTTGCAGGTGCCGATGATACCAGTGCAGGTGACGCAACCCAACTCAAGTGGAAGCTCAATGAAGTTCTTGCTTGCTGTTTTGTTTCCATTTCCTGTTGATCAGTAGTGGAGCCTAGTTCGGACGATCGGGGATCTAGCATTTGGGGTTGTCTTCCTTTATTTCGGTTCCATAGTCGGACCTTTGATTGTACCTTGGATGATGTATGGATTATTTATGTACTGTGTGAAGTGGCGATTGTAAGCCAACTCTTCATCCCTCTCTTATTCGGTACATGGGATGTGCGAAGATTACCCCTCTTGCGACAAGCCTACCATGCGGCTATGCCTCTAAGTCGTGCCCCGACACGTGGGAGATATAGCCATGCGGTGTTACAACATGGGCCTCCAACAACAAGACGGTGACAACAAAGTTGAGCATGGAGACATTTCCACCTACATCTCTCCGACACCCAGATATGACGAGATGCCCCAATTTCCATGTGAGGAGAGCCACCACCACATGAGTGACATGAGTGACTCCACCATACGTGACATTGAGAGCATTTCCTATGAGAGGATGAGTGGATCACCGCTAGCCCCACACACGAGAGCATGTCACACATCCTATGTGAGGTTGAGAGCCATTTGAGTGACTCCACCAACCATACGAGTGAGCGCATCCAAGAGGGAGTGAGTAAGCCACAACACTTAGTGAGTGAGGTAGTTGACACGGCATGTGAGGCCACTATGATTTCTAACAACTTAACCTCTACTCCGAGTGTGTTTTCTTCTTTGGTGCTAGGTCTCCTACATGACGACATGCCTATCCTCAATGAGTCCATACCTTCAATGGAGACGACGATGGCCATGGTGGAAGAAGGTGCACCCCCACATGGTTCCATCAAGATGAAGATGACAACGAGTGGATCTTCGACACCTCACCTACAACACATGAGCGACACTCCAAAGGTAACCTAGGTGATGGTACTTCACTTGTCCCACTAATGGACTATCTTGCAAATGATTGCTTGCATGATGATGATCACCTTATGGATTCATCGCATACTATGTCATGTTTCGATATGCCACCCATTTATGATGAATATGATGATGAGCATGTTCATTTGCTTACTTGTGATGCTATGCTCCATAGGATATCATATGAAAATTCTATTGGTCAGTTCATGTTTGACAATCCATTAAACTTGTCATATGCTATGAGTGAGATCTCCCATATTGCATCATTTCAATCTCCACATAGTAGCTATGCATGCCCCATTAAAATAAATCCCATTTGCACTTATGGCATAGATGACGAGATGATGGTCATTGGCTTTTGTTTTTCATCTGATGATATTGCCATGCTTCCTTTACATGATTTGTGCAATTCATCTACTATGCCATGCCACGATCACAATGTTCCAAATTGCATTGTTTTGGATGTTCTCAATATTCTCCATGTGATATTTCCATTAATTCTCATGAGGAGACCCCCATAGTTTCCTCATACATATTAGGAGATTTTGATGCATTCCATACTTTGCATGACTCCCATAATTGCTTGCACCATATGCATTACATGAATAACAATGCTCTACACAATTTGGGTCTCCATTATGCTACACATAATAACAAACCTATCATGATGGATGACATGCTTCTATATCATGCATCTCATTTATTTGAGCATTGGATATTTTGAGCTTACCAACACAAGCACGTGCGCATCATAATGGATGATGTGTACATATACCACGCACACACAATTTTTCCTTTTGTCTTTGTTTTGTGTAGGTACTCACGTATATTCGTCAACCTCTCAATCCCAAGAGTTGACGAAATGAGCTCTTGAGAGCAACGACGATTTGGTATCCTGTGGATTGTCACTACCACCGTTCCATTCGCGCAAGAACTACGCGCATCTCTTTCACTTGTCTCTCACACGGCTATGGGCTATATATCACTTGTTACTTTATGCCCATTGTATCTTGTTCACTTTGCATGTTATGCATCTTTACATGATTTTACCATGCAATTGTGACCCTTGCTTGCATCTACCCATGATTCACCATTATGCTACTCCTATATGTATTTGCATGCTTGGTGGAGATCCTTGTTGCTATTGCCATGTTTATCATGTCCCTCATGCTATTGATGCTTGTTGTGTTGGGGGAGTCATGATGTTCCATTGCTATTTACATAGGACTTATTGCCAACACCATGAACCTACTTTGCTCAGATCTTCCTTTCATGCTTGTGCTACTTCATGTGAAGTAGCCATGCACACTATTTGCACCCATGACACACTTGCCATGATTCCTTCTAGTATGTTGCATCTTCGCACTACAAGCTTGCTTGACTTGATCACTATGATTGCTTGCTTTATCGCATCACTCATGTTCCATTCTTACTCACTTTCTTGGGTTGATGACATATATGTTCATGCCTCTCACTTGATTTGTCTTGATCATTGTCTCTTGTCTCCATTAGTGCCATCTCTCATATACCCTTGTAATGAGTGCCAACTTGCTATTCTTATTGATCGTGGAGACTTGGACATATTACTTGTGATGCATGCTTGTTTGATTGAGCCTATTGTATTTGGTCATTCTCGCATCATATGCCTCCATACTATGAAATGCTCCCTTGTCCCTTCTTATGATGAGAATGATGCATACCCTTGTTGGGTATCTTACCACACGAATGATAGGTTTTGCACTCCCGCTAACCTCATTTGTTTTTCCGAGTGTTTGTATTGTTCTTTTGTTTTGAAGGATTCACAAGATGGTACCATCACGATACATATTGGTTGTGTGAAGGCATAGATGCGCAACTCCAACATCCTTGAGACATTTCTAAAGGTGACCTCATTCCCTTTGAGACACCCTCAAATACGCATATTGGATGGGTCATTCTTTCATTGTTGTTTCCTTCTTGTTGTCTACATGATACATCTCACAAATGGAGGAGAGACATTGAAGATTGGCTCTATGGACCTTCACATTGAGGAGCGCTCGGACTTATTGGATGCACCTTTAAACCTCCACTCATGCCATGACAGCGAGCATTGGTACACCAACACCTCCATATTTGTTGATTGTGCTCACACATGTCATGCTCGATGGACATATCATACACATGACAAATTTGAATCTTATGCATGGATTGACTCACATTATGATTGCCTTGTGGTATCTTGTATTCCCATGTCATCCATGATATATGAGCATGTGCATTTCCTTAGCAAATTTGTTGTGATTTTCCTTGATGGCATATTCATATACATGATGATCATATTGCCCACCATCAATTGCATGACAACATAATCACTTTGCACACCAATTACCATGTTCATGCTTTTGATAAACCGTCCCATTATGACATCATTTTGCACAATGGTCGCATTAATCACATTCCTAATTCCTTTGTGCATATTACAAATGTTTTTGATCCCATGAATGCTTTGCATATCATTTTACATCTTTTGGATAAGCATCATGTGTCTTGCCACACAAAAACTTGCCGAACGGACTCATACTTACTTGATGGACACTTTGTGTGCTATAACCATTGTATTTTTGAGTGTCACTTGTGTTTGCTCTTTTTGCATGTCTATCACTCCGGAGACACCTTGGAGTACTTGGATTGCGCCATGTCTTCAACATAGTCCAACTACAAGTCCGTCCACTACAACCGTTTTCCATGGTGATGAGGATCATGATTCGAGGTCAGATCTTTCCCAAGGAGGGAGATGATGCGGAGCATCCTACGATCATCCCCATGTACATTATGTCTACTCTCCAAACCCCAAGAGGACATAAGATGAGACCTCAAGTATACGCCATTGGACACAAGGTGAAATCGCTCCTATCCGAACCGTCACTTCCCACTTGTGAGACATGGCTACTACCTCAAACATATTTGCTATGCATGACCAGGAACCAAGAGGGAGACCATGGACAAGACGACGAGTACACCAAGTGCGAGGAACAAAAGAAACGGCTGATAGAAAGTCACAGCCACCGGACGACCGGTCCATACCGGATGTCCGACGCCTGGAGGTTCAGCCAGCCAGGACAACTACAGCCGAACACCAAGTGTACAGTGACCAGACGGCCGCCAGACACCGGACGTCCGACACTCGTCAGCCACCGGACAACCAACGCCGACCGGAAATCTAGTGCCACCTATCCTGAATCAAGACGCCGGATGTCCGACAAGTACCGGACGACCGGGCCCTTGCGAGCTACCGGACGTCCGGTGCCTGTCAAACGTCAGATGCCTGTTTGTGCGTAGAGTATCGTGCCGAGGCCCATGTATCCCCAAGTTACCCCTTCGTAGCCCTAGACTATATATACTCCTCCACCTCGTCCTAGTCAGGGTTAGCATTGTGTTAGCTCATATGTGAGATGGAGCTTCGCTCATCCATCCGGATCTACTCCACCGAGAGAGATCATGGCCTCTTTGGAGAAGATCCATCTTGGATACAAGACCCCTTCACAGGAAGATCCCTCACGGATTCAAGGCTTCCTCACAGAGAAGAACTGGTTACCCTATGTATCATCCTTTGTTGGATTTGGATCATGTATCTCTTTTTGTTTCGAGAATCTAGCACATGTGTGACCGTATCTTGTTTGTTTGAGTGATTCTCTCATGTTTCCCCTCATGATTTCTAATTGTGTTCTTCCTGTTCATCGCAGGATCTGCTCTTTTCGTGAAAGATCGACTGTATAGGGTTCCACCCTACATCTTTCCTACTCCAACTGGATAATGTATTTCAACGGCTCTAAAATGCTAACCGGACTAGGGGCTAGCATTATCTTGACATCCCCTACGGGGGACACAGTCCGCTACGTGTTGCAAATCATGCATACGGACTCCAATAATGTAGCCGAATACGAGGCACTTCTACATGGTCTTCGCATGGCTGACTCCATGGGCATACAACGCCTAGAGGTGTGTGGCGACTCAAACCTCGCAATATCTCAGGTAAAAAGATAATTCAATGTAAAAGATCCAAAAATGGCTCCGTATAGAAACACCGTATTAAAAAAATTGGCTCGGTTCGAGGGGCTCGAATTTTGTCACGTCGCTCGAGACAGTAACCAGGCAGCGGACATACTCACTCGCATGGGCGCCAAGCGCGACCCCGTCCTGCCTAATACCTTTGTGGAAAGTCTCTTCAAGCCATCCGTGGTATGGCAGGACGAGAGCGGAGATGCCAGTACAGACCTGATCACACCCCCAATAGTCGAACACAATACTGATATCATCGGGGCTTCGGATACTGAAATAACACCCTCTGCTCATGAGATCATGGACATTATTGCTCCATGGACCGAACCAGGTAGGAGCTTCCTGATGATCAAAATGAGGCATGTGCATAGTTCGGCATTATAAAGCCTACAAAGTTCATGAAGGTGAGTTGTACAAGAAAATCACTACCAGAGTTCTACAAAGGTGCATCTACGAAGCGGAGGGACGACAACTCTTGGCTGAAATACATGCTGGCCTGGGTGGCCATCATGCCGCAGCTCGGGACCTCGTAAGCAAAGCTTTCCGGACAGGTTTCTTCTGGCCAACGGCCCGAGCATACGCACAATCCCTTGTCCAACGTTCTGTGGGATGTCAGCTTTTCGCCAATCAAAGTCATATGCCTCCCACCGCCTTAAGAACAATCCGCATCACTTGGCCTTTCACGGTCTGGGGGCTCGATATGGTCGAACCCCTTAAAGGGGGAAGCCACAAAAAGAAATATTTACTGGTTATGGTGGACAAATTCACTAAGTGGATAGAGGCCAAACCAGTAAGAATGGCTGAAGCAGGGCCAGTGATTTACTTTATATTCGGCGTGGTACACCGCTACGGTGTCCTACTGATGAGGACATCAATACCATTGTTACACCCACAGCCCCTGCTGATATATATACTGGACCAATTACTAGAGCTCGCGCATGCCAATTGAATTACGAGGTACTTTCCTTTCTTGGTAACGATTCTAATGTTCATGAGAATATGATGCTGCCTAAATTGGATACGTTTGTTTTGCTTACAAATGAAGGGCCTAGCTTGGACAAGACAAATGAACCTTGCAGAAAGTTCAAGCATGGAGATGATGGCATGCGCAAGGGGAACAAGAATGGAGTTACAAGTGATGATTCCAGGACTTTGAAGCCACCATAATGAGTGCACGAAGCCTTGGATGAAATATACAAGATGCCACTTCATAAGTTTCGTCTAGAGGCTATTCTAGGTGCTGCATCACCTTATTTTTGGGTCAGGCCCATGTAATTTCGAAATACTTGATTATAGGCTGTCTTAGAGTCCGTATGTGTGGGGAAACAAGAGTTAGGGTTTGTTTCGGACCCCTCTTACAAGGGCCACGAAATTCCCCCCTCTCTCCTCCATATATACAGCCCTTAGGGCATCATTTAGACTTTGGGTTTTATTTAGATTAAAGTTCGCCATAGCTGCAACTCCGCGTACTTCGTTTGTGTTCAACGACCAGACAAAGGCGTCACAGAACCCCACCTTGATCAATAAAGCTTTCCTCTTATATTCGCAATATCCAGATTGCAATCTTCGTTTCTTGCATGTTCTTCGTTTGCCTGCAGGAAACAAACCTTCATGGTCAGGTTGATCATGCTCCGGCATGGTCAATAACCTCTCGGAGTTGGTTTAGCGATTGCTAAGGCGCTAAGTCCTCTCACGTTCGTAGTCGGATCGTCAAAGTCGACTTCCTCCAAAACTATAGGCACCATCTCATCAAAAGACGGGACAACTTTGCCTCTATCAAGTCGTATCAAATTTCCAGGTTGCTCGGTGAGATTTTACAGTTATTCGTAGTTTATATCGAGTCTGTCTTCATACATATAGTACACGAAAAAGCCAAAAAAAAATTAGGGTTATTTCATCCTATCCGAATCCGAGCCTTTGCATAATCTTTTTTGTATTTGCTTTGTTGAATTTGCGGTTGCATCGTCGTGTCAAGTTGTTGGTCTTAGTGTCTAGTCATTTAGAGTATCGAGTTCTGTTCACAGGTTGTCATGTCGCCGCTGCCATATATCACCACCACATCATCATCATCGCTGCTGCCATGTAACATCACCACAACAACTTCATCACCACTACCATATATCACTACCACATATTCACCACCAATCCGAGTCCATATACGCCATCACATATCCGTCGCCATCACACCAATTCGAGACCACCTGCAACATATATCTGCCACCAGTCCGAGTTCCACCAGATTCATCTCCGCCACCGTTCCGAATTCCACTAGATTCAGCTCCGCTACCCGTCTGAGTCCAGTATTTTGTTACTCTATTTTGGATTTCCAGATCACGCCATACTTCGAGTCATGACAGAGTAGGACTCCCGAACTTCCGTGATACCCGCAGTAGAAAAATAGTTCCATTTTCAAAATACTGGCTAGGCGGTTTTTAGACCATTTGTGGACTTTTTTGAAAAAATTGTTGCGGAGCAAAAAAAAAGAGGAAAAAGTGCAAAAAAGTGAAAAAAGGAAAAAAACATTCAGAGCATGCTCCTTCCTTATTTACGTGCAGTGCTGTGATTTTGTTAGTGTTCTAGGCTCGCGTCTCTAGCACGGTCTAGCCTAGCTCCACATAAATCTACGTCGTGCGTTTAGCTCTCCCTGGTAATCGCTCTATCCAAGCTTTGAGAGTTTTGACTACATCGGTTGCCGATCACCGACTGTTGTTGGGTAAGAACTGGTAAGAATTTGAGATTTTCTTAACGGATTTGTGACACCCACCACCACCATTTTCTAGTAGTCTGTAGGATCATATTCTTGTGTGTTACTATGGCTCCCAACCATGGCAGGATCACAAGTCGATGAGACTGACTGGGAGAACATGACAAATAAGGAGTTGCATAATAAATTTCAGCAAACGATGACCGAATAGGTGCAAGATGTGCTGATCAATTTTGAAGAGGCCATGGATAAGATAACTGGCTTGGAGAATACGTTCGAAACAAACACTACTAGGAAAAGGCCTAGTAGTGGCGCACCTGTTTTCGCTACTAATGGCGCACTACAGGTGCGCCACTAGTACCACACCATTAGTATACCAGATACTAATGGCGCACCACATAGAAGTGCGCCATTAGTAACAATTTTTTTTATTTTTTTTATTTTTTTCTAATTTGTCTTAATCTCATGTCACTATGGTTTAACCTCGGGTCAATATACTTAATCTCAAGTCAAATCGCACTCTGTGGTCAAACTTCCTGAAAGGTCACCCATCCTCACACTACTCCAGCCCGAGCACGCTTAACTTCGCAGTTTTATCCAACCCCAGCACCAGCTCACTTCACAGGCACTTGTCGATATATCTATCATATCAATCCTATTAAACCTTGTTGATGTCTAGGACTTTGTTCATGTTCATGAGTATGATGAAATTTTGAAAAAATATTTCAAACTTCCTGGTCATATTACGTATCATATTTTGAAAAAAAATCCAATTTTTTTTGAAACCAATTTTTTTCTGTTACTAGTGGCGCACCTAGCAAATGGTGCACCACTAGTAAGTTTGAATTTTTTTTCATTTCCCCCCTCTAGATCTTAAAAGCCCCGTATCTTTCGTTCTGTTAGGTTTTTGGGGATTTTGAAGATGTTCAACATTGTTCCCCCAGTTCAATTTGGGTGTAACTTTTCGAGTAGATGATTTTTCATATAAAATACTTTTTAAGCCGTGTTCGTATGCAAAAGTTATGCCCATTTTACAAATTCCAAAGAGATTTTGCAAATAAAGTCCAAATTCATATTTGTAAATTTTCCCAACAAGTAGACCACATATCACATGGGAAACTTATTTTATTTTATTTTTTGACATTTCCATCATTTTCTTTTATTTTTTTAACTGAAAAGGTGGTCAGGGGGGTGCATTCGGTGGAATTTTTGGGCCAAGTTAGTAATGGCGCACCGTCGGAGTGGTGCGCCATTACTAGTTAAACTAGTAATGCCGCACCACACCCACGGTGCGCCATTACTAGTTTTGAAAAAAAATAAAAAAAAATTGAATTTTTTTTGAAAACCACTGGTGCGCCATTACTAAATTTCTTTTTATTTTTTTTCAAAACTACTAATGGCGCACGGTGGGTGTGGTGCACCATTACTATGTCAACTAGTAATGGCGCACTATCCCACGGTGCGCCATTAGTAACAATTTTTTTTCAAAACTACTAATGGCGCACCACACACCAGGTATGCCATTAGTAATATATTACTAATGGCGCACCTGGTGTGTGGTGCGCCATTGCTATATAGCGATGGCGCACCACATACATGGTGCGCCATTAGTGTCCATATTATCTATAGCCTTTCCTAGTAGTGAAAGCTCGATAACAAATTTAATGAAGTGCTTGTGCGTCTTCCAGAGCCACCACTGCCTGCACCTGCCGCACCTCTGCAACAACAACAACAACAATGACTACATCCATGTCGCGAAACAGCCCTCCGCCGAGCAAGTCGTGTCCCTCTTGAGCCTGGCCAAACTATTGGTGTTGTTGTTGATACTTCTGTGGCTCCTGCTGCTGATGCAGAGGAGGATGATTATGCGGGAGATTCGAGGATGAGGTTGATCAAAATCAAAACTACGTGCAACCACCAACACCACAACCACCCGGTTGTCCACATGCAAATAATGGAAATGGTAGGGCTCCCCCTTAGGTACGAGATCATGACCATCTCCCTAAACTAAAGTTGAATATTCCACCATTTGAGGGTAGATATGTTCCTGATATATATCTTACTTGGGAGTTAGAAACTGAACAACGATTTACATGTTTACAATATCCTGAGGAGAGACGTTTTCCTGCTACTATTTGTGCTTTCACTAGCTGTGCATGTGTTTTGTGGTCTGAACATTGTAGATTATATCCTATTCCAGCTACTTGGGCTGCTTTGAAAACTGCTATGCGTACTCATTGGGTTCCACCATATTATCAAAGTGAATTACGTCAAAAATTGCAGCGTTTAAGACAAGGAAAAAATTCTGTAGAAGAATATTATCAAGAATTACAAACTGGCATGATTAGATGTGGTATTGTTGAGGGGAATGAAACTATGCTTGCACATTTTTATGGGTGGATGAAATAGAGAGATACATACCAATCTAAAGTGTAAGGAGTATAATAATATCACTCGTTTATTCAACCTTGCAAAGCTGAACGTGAAGTGCAGGATCGACATGCATTGGCGCGAACTAACTTTTTTGGAGGTCAGCCTTCATCATGGACACCACGTGCATCCTCTACTTCCACTGCACCAGTAACTCCATCAGGTGCCACCTCCAACTGTGATACAAGAAAGCAGGCACAACCACCAATATCTGCCAAGAGCACACCTGTCGGGCCTACGCAGAGCTCTTCTTCTTCCATGGCATCAACAGGGCACACAAGTGATATTATTTGTCTTTGTTGTAAGGGAAGAGGACATTTTGCGAGAGATTGCAAATCTCAGCGTGTGATGATTGCTACTGAGGATGGTGGGTATGAGTCCGCTAGTGACTATGATGAGGAGACTTTGGCTCTCATTACACATGAAGAACACGGTGGAGATGATTCTGATCATGAGACGCAACACATGGCTCCTGAAGACGCCGACATGTATGAATGTTTAGTTGCTCAACGTGTTTTGAGTGTGCAGGTTACACAAGCTGAGCAAAATCAAAGGCATAATTTGTTCCATACAAAGGGAGTTGTGAAGGAACGTTCTGTTCGCGTCATCATAGATGGAGGGAGCTGCAACAACTTGGCTAGCATGGAGATGGTGGAGAAGCTATCTCTCACCACAAGACCAGATCCACATCCTTACTACATCCAATGGTTCAACAACAGCGGCAAGGTTAAGGTAACACATACTCCCTCCGTCCCAAAATTCTTGTCTTAGATTTGTCTAAATACGTATGTATCTAGTTCCGTTGTAGTGTTAGATACATCCGTATCTAGACAAATGTAAGACAAGAATTTTGGGACCGAGGGATTACTATTCATGTGCATTTTAGTATCTCTACATGTGTTGATTATGTTGATTGTGATGTGGTACCCATGCAAGCATGTTCGTCATTACTTGGTAGACCATGGCAATTTGATAAAAAAATTGTACACCATGGTAGAAACAATCAGTATACTCTTGTTCATAAGGATAAACATATTACTTTGCTTCCTATGTCTCCTGATTCCATTTTGAAAGATGATATTAATAGAGCTAATAAAGCAAAACAGGAGAAAAATAAGAGTGAAAATAAGATTGTGGCAAAAGAATTTGAGCAACAAATGAAGCATAATAATAAACCATCTAGTGTTACTTCTGAAATTAAATTGAAAAGTGCATGTTTACTTGCCACCAAATCTGATTGATGATCTAGATTTCAGCAAATCTGTTTGCTATGCTTTTGTGTGCAAAGAGGCATTATTTTCATTCGAGGACGTGCCTTCCTCTTTGCCTCCCACTGTTACTAACATTTTGCAGGAGTTCGCTGACGTCTTTCCACAAGACGTGCCACCAGGATTACCACCTATTCGAGGGATTGAGCATCAAATTGACTTAATTCTCGGTGCTTCGCTACCCAACCATGCACCATATCATACTAATCCAGAGGAGACGAAGGATATTATGCGTCAAGTCTAGGAGCTGCTCGACAAAGGTTATATACGCGAATCCCTTAGTCCTTGTGATGTTCCTATTATTCTAGTGTCGAAAACGGATGGTACATCATGTATGTGTGTTGATTGTAGAGGCATTAATAATATTAATATTCGTTATTGTCATCCTATGTGTTGATTGTAAAGCCAGTTATCTTATCCGTGGCCTCTTCAAAATTGTTCAGCACATCTTGCACCTGTTCAGTCATCATTTGCTAAAATTTATCATGCAACTCCTTATTTGTCATGTTCTCCCAGTCAGTCTCATCGACTTGTGATCCTACCATGGTTAGCAGCAATAGAAAAACACAAGAATATGATCCTACAGACTACTAGAAAATGGTGTTGGTGGGTGTCACAAATCTGTCAAGCAAATCTCAAATTCTTACCAGTTCCTACCCAGCAGCAGGCGGTGATCGGCAACCGATGTAGTCAAAACTCTCAAAGCTTTGATAGAGCGATTACCAGGGAGAGACAAATGCACGACATAGATTTATGTGGAGCTAGGAGGCTTATAATATGGTAGCAAAAATATTATCAATAATCAATTCAGAGATGCAATGTTGAATAAACGCTCAACGACGATACTGTGCTGGTCCTAGGCTAGACCGTGCTAGATACGCGAGCCCAGAACACTAACAAAATCACGGCACTACACGTAAACAAGGGAAAAGTACACACTGGAAAAAAATTCGCTCTTTTTTTGCTCTCCTATTTTTTTGTGAAAAATCACTATAATGGCGAGTGTATCAAAACTCTTCCCAGGTCAAAATGACAGGATGGGCACGAATTGCTTTTGATTTTTTTTTCAGAAATCAGGGCAGTGATGAAGAAAAAGTGCGACAAAAAATCACTATGATGGCGAGTGTCTCAAAAGACTCAGAAAAGCCTAAAAATAGAATAGGGAAAAATATTTTCGTTCGCTGAAATTTTGGCCTAAAAACTGCCCGGGGTCTGTAGACTTTTTTTCTCCGAAACCTACTCAGGCAATCAAACACGAACCGGAAATTAGATGGATCTCGAAAACAAACCTAATATGAAAAGAACTCAGATTGGTGGTGGATATATGATGGTAAGATATGGCAGCGGTGGTGGTATATGGATACAGATTGGTGATGGTATATGGAGACGAATCGATGGCAGATAAGTGGTGGCGGTAGATGGCAGGGGTGATGATGATTGTGTGGCGGCGGCGTGACAACTTATGACCAGAACTAAAAACTCTAAAAGACTAGACTCTAAGACCAGCAACTAGACACGACGATGCAACCACAAATTCAACAAAGCAAAATACTAAAAAGACTATGCAAAGGCTCAGACTGGTTCGGATATGATGAACTAACCCTAATTTCTTTGGCTTTTTCATGGACTATAGGTATGAAGAACATACTCAATCTAAACTACGAAAAACTATAAAATCTCACCGAGCAACCAGGAAATCTGATACCACTTGATAGAGGCAAAGGTATCCCGTCTTTTGATGAGATGGTGGCTATCGTTTTGGAGGAAGTCGACTTTGACGATCTGACTAAGAACTTGTGAGGGCATCGCGCCTTGGCAACCGCTAAACTAACTCCGACAGGTTATTGACCATGCCGGAGCACGACCAACGTGACCATGAAGGTTTGTTTCCTGCAGACAAACAAAGAACAAGCAAGAAACTAAGATTGCAATCTGGATATTGCGAATATAATAGGAAAGCTTTATTGATCAAGTTGGGGTTCTGTGACGCCTTTGTCTGGTCGTTGAACACAAACGAAGTGTGCGAAGTTGCAGCTATGGCTAACTTTAATGTAAACAAAACCTAAAGTCTAAACGATGCCCTAAGGGTTGTATATATGGAGGAGGGAGGGGGGAATTTCATGGCCCTTGGAGGAGGGGTCCGAAACCAACCCTAACTCTTGTTTCCCCACACATACGGACTCTAAAAATAGCCTGTAATCAAGTATTTCGAAATTACATCTGCCTGGCCCAAAAATAAGGTGACGTAGCACCTAGAATAGCCTCTGGAAAAAATTTATGAAGTGGCATCTTGTATATTTCATCCAAGGCTTCATGCACTCATTATGGTGGCTTCAGAGTCCTGGAATCATCACTTGCAACTCCGTTCTTGTTCCCCTTGATCATGCCATCATCTCCATGCTTGAACTTTCTCCAAGGTTCATCTGTCTTGTCCAAGCTAGGCCCTTCATTTGTAAGCAAAACAAACCTATCCAATTTAGGCAGCATTTATTCTCATGAACATTAGAATCGTTACCATGAAACGGAAGTACCTGGTAATTCAATTGGCATGCGCGAGCTCTAGTAATTGATCCAGTATGTACAACAACAGGGGTTGTGGGTGTAACAATGGTATTGATGTCCTCATCACATCATGTGCATTTCTTTTGCATTTGTGTTCGTCTCCTGCATTCGGTCACTTTCTCCGTTGTCCGTTTCGGAATCCGGCACTCTCAAATGCACCCACCGCACCTCTGCCATCCCAGATCTCCTCGTCCCGCACCGCCCCGTCCCAGTTTTCCTGAGTTGTTATTTCTGCCAAGTCCCTGAGTTTTCATATTAGGTGTGCTTGTTGTGATGCTCATAACTTCATGCATATTGCTCCGTTTTGCGTATATGATATACCAAAATGTTCATGTTTGAATGCTCTACATGATGGTTGCTTTTCCATCATGTTACTATTCATCTTTATGCCTTAATTATCATTGCAAAAGTGCTAAATGACATAATCTGCTGGAAACTGTTGTAACTTGTTGAATTATTTTTTTCATAGCATTTAGTGTGATTATCTTTTGAACATCATGTCAACATGTTTTAGAAGCATATTCATGCCATCTTTATAGTGGTTCCATCCATGCATTTTTATGTGACCTGTGGTTACTAGCACAAGCATGCAAAGTAGGGTACTTGCTGTTGCTGATTTCTGCGACTTGATGATTTCTGCCAAGTCTGAATCTGCTACATTATGTTGCCATGTTAACTTGATGCTACTAGTGAATCCATGCATAATTTGGAGATGCTTAGTAAGGATGTTTTGAAGATCATGTTATGCTCTATCCATCCATGTCCGTGTTTGCAATTATAGCCTAATGTAGATTATCAGTACCATGCCCTATATTTGCTAAATAATGTTTTTGTCACCCTATTATCAGTAAGTTCAGTTTTGCCATGTGAATAGCTAGTGTTGTATGCATCCTATGGACATATCCTTGATATCAGTAGCTGCACAAACATTCCTTCTTGCTTCTGGTTACATTCACTTGCCGTGATATGCTCAATGTTGAGTTAACCAAGCTTGCAAACATGTCTACTTGTCGTTGTTACTGCCATGTTCACTAAATAACACTAAGTCTATGAGTCTGTTATTATTTGCAATCTTGCCATGATGTTTTGAGCATGTTATACTGGTTTCTAGCAGTAGCTCAGTAATCATGTTTTGCCATGTTTAACCTGTACTTTAATGCCATTCTTTTGGTTGCTATTATCTTGCACTATAACATCATTGTTTCATGCCTCCAACATGTCAACATGTTATTTCTCCTCACTTGTATGCCCTATTTTTCAGTCATAATCTGTGTTATAAAGTTGCTTTTTTTGCATTGATCATATTGGATTAATCCTGATGCCTATGAACCTGACCCTTGATGTTATTTGAAGCATGTAATCTTTACTTTGAGTTCATATCAAGTTTGTGTCCATATGTTTCCTGTAGCATGATGTTTCCTTGATTGCAAAGTGCTTAGTTGCTGTTTTGGGCAGATTGTGTTTGAAACTTGTTTCATGTGTATGTGTTGAATCGTGGCTCCGTTTGGAGCATGCTCTATATGAAACCTTGGTTTCACATGTAGTTTCCTCATACCATGTTGCATCCATGTTTTGAGTGTGTTTTGCTTGATGTTTGAATGCATTTTGCATCAATGCCATGTGTAACTTGGTTTGCTTATATTTTCTAGGTCATAGCTCCGAATTAAATAAACTTTATATGTAACTTGATTAGAAAAGCGCGTAGATCATCATGGTGCACTTTAACTTGCTTTTTAACAACTTGACTATAATGTGTTATTCAGATCTGGAACAATTTCGAAATTTGCATATGGGGATTTTCCGGAATTGTTCTATGTTGATTCCGGCCTCATTTAAACTTGTTTTGATGTGTGGTCCTCGTATGCATCATCTCTAGCCATGATGAGGATGTCACTAACAAAGTTACACCCACAACCCCTACTGATACATATATAGGATGCCTTATAGTTTTTCGTAGTTTAGATCGAGTCTGTTGTTCATACCTACAGTCCACGAAAAAGCCAAAAAAAATCGGGTTAGTTCATGATATCCGAACCAGTCTGAGCCTTTGCATAGTCTTTGCAGTATTTTCCTTTGTTGAATTTGCGGTGGCATCGTCGTGTCTAGTTGCTGGTCTTAGGACCAGCACAGTACCGTCGTTGAGCGTTTATTCAACTTTGCCTCTCTTAATTGATTATTGATTATCTTTTTGCTACCATATTATAAGCCTTCCCAGCTCCACATAAATCTACGTCGTGCCTTTGAGTTTCCCTGGTAATCGCTCTATCCAAGCTTTGAGAGTTTTGACAACATCGGTTGCCGATCACCGCCTGCTGCTGGGTAAGAACTGGGAAGAATTTGAGATTTTCTTGACGAATTTGTGACAGCCACCACCACCATTTTCTAGTAGTTTGTAGGATAATATTCTTGTGTGTTTCTATCGCTGCTAACAATGGTAGGATCACAAGTCGATGAGACTGACTGTGAGAACATGACAAATAAGGAGTTGCATGGTAAATTTCACCAAATGATGACTGAACAGGTGCAAGCTGTGCTGAACAATTTTGAAGAGGCCATGGATAAGATAACTGGCTTTGAGAAGATGTTCAAAACAAAGCTCAATAACAAATTTAATGAACTGCTTGCACGTCTTCCACAACCACCACGGGCTGCACCTGCCACACCTCTGCAACAACAACAACAACAACAACAACAACAACAACAACAACAACAACAACAACAACAACAACAACAACAACAACAACAACAACAACAACAACAACAACAGCAGCAGCAACAACAACAACAAGAACAACAACAACACCAATAACAACAACAACAACAACAACAACAACAACAACAACAACAACAACAACAACAACAACAACAACAACAACAACAACTACCTCCACTTCGCGAAACAGCCATCCGCCGAGCGAGCCGTGTTCCTCTTGAGGCTGGCCAAACTGTTGGTGATGCTGTTGATACTTCTGTGGCTCCTACTGCTGATGCGGAGGAGGCTGATTATGCGGGAGATTACGAGGATCGGGTTGAATAAAATTAGAACTACGTGCAACCACCAGCACCACAACCACCAGGTCGTCCACATGCAAATAATCACAATGGTAGGGCTCCAACTCAGGTACGAGATCATGACCATCTCCCTAAACTAAAATTGAATATTCCATCATTTGGGGGTAGATACGTTCCTGATATGTATCTTACTTGGGAGTTAGAAACCGAACAACGTTTTACATGTTTAGAATATCCCAAGGAGAGATGTGTTGCTGCTGCACTTTGTGCTTTCACTAGTTTTTCTTGTGTGTCGTGGTCTGAATATCGTAGATTATATCAGAATAATATTCCAACTACTTGGGCTTCTTTGAAAATTGCTACGCGTACTCGTTGGGTTCCACCTTATTATCAACGTGAATTACTTCAAGAATTGCAGCATTTAAGACAAGGAAATTTTTTTGTAGAAGAATATTATAAGGAATTAGAAACTGGTATGATTCAGTGTGGTATTGTTGAGCATAATGAAGCTATGCTTGCACGTTTTATGGATGGATTAAATAAAGAGATTCGGACCATTCTGGAGTATAAGGAATATAATAATATCACTCGTTTATTCCATCTTACTTGCAAAGCTGAATGTGAAGTGCAGGATCGACAGGCATTGGCGCGAACTAACTTTTCTGTAGGTCGATCTTCATCATTGACACCGCGTGCAGCCTCTACTTCCACACGTTCTCCTGCACCGGTGCCTCCGTCAGCTGCCACCACCAACCATGATACAATAAAGCAGGCACAACCACCACTATATGCCAAGAGCACACCTTCTGGGCTTGCACACAGCTCTTCTTCAGCCATGGCATTGATGTCTACTACACAACCTTCTTCTTGTAGACGTTGTTGGGCCTCCAAGTGCAGAGGTTTGTAGGACAGTAGCAAATTTCCCTCAAGTGGATGACCTAAGGTTTATCAATCCGTAGGAGGCGTAGGATGAAGATGGTCTCTCTCAAGCAACCCTGCAACCAAATAACAAAGAGTCTCTTGTGTCCCCAACACACCCAATACAATGGTAAATTGTATAGGTGCACTAGTTCGGCGAAGAGATGGTGATACAAGTGCAATATGGATGGTAGATAAAGGTATTTGTAATCTGAAAATATGAAAACAGCAAGGTAACTAATGATAAAAGTGAGCGTAAACGGTATTGCAATGATAGGAAATAAGGCCTAGGGTTCATACTTTCACTAGTGTAAGTCCTCTCAACAATACTAACATAATTGGATCATAAAATTATCCCTCAACATGCAACAAAGAGTCACTCCAAAGTCACTAATAGCGGAGAACGAACGAAGAGATTATGGTAGGGTACGAAACCACCTCAAAGTTATTCTTTCCAATCAATCCGTTGGGCTATTCCTATAAGTGTCACAAACAGCCCTAGAGTTCGTACTAGAATAACACCTTAAGATACAAATCAACCAAAACCCTAATGTCACCTAGATACTTCAATGTCACCTCAAGTATCCGTGGGCATGATTATACGATATGCATCACACAATCTCAATTCATCTATTCAACCAACACAAAGAACCTCAAAGAGTGCCCCAAAGTTTCTACCGGAGAATCACGACGAAAACGTGTGCCAACCCCTATGCATAGGTTCCCAATGTCACGAAACCCGCAAGTTGGTCACCAAAACGTACATCAAGTGGCACGTGGTATCCCATTGTCACCACAGATATCCACGGCAAGACATACATCAAGTGTTCTCAAGTCTTTAAAGACTCAATCCGATAAGATTACTTCAAAGGGGAAACTCGATTCATTACAAGAGAGAAGAGGGGGGAAGAAACATCATAGGATCCAAATATAATAGCAAAGCTCGCGATACATCAAGATCGTATCATCTCAAGAACACGAGAGAGAGAGAGAGATCAAACACATAGCTACTGGTACATACCCTCAGCCCCGAGGGAGAACTACTCCCTCCTCGTCATGGAGAGCACCGGGATGATGAAGATGGCCACCGGAGAAGGATTGCCCCCTCCGGCAGGGTGCCGGAACGGGTCTAGATTGAGTTTCGGTGGCTACGGAGGCTTCTGGCGGCGGAACTCCCGATCTATGTTGCTCCCGGATGTTTTTAGGGTATATGGAGATATATAGGCGGAAGGAAGCACGTCGGTGGAGCTCCGAGGGGCCCACGAGGCAGGGGGCGCGCCCAGGGGGGCGCCCTCCACCCTCGTGACCTCCCCGGAAACTTCTTGGAGTAGGGTCCAAGTCTCCTGGATCACGTTCGGTGAGAAGATCACGTTCCCGAAGGTTTCATTCCGTTTGGACTCCGTTTGATATTCTGTTTCCTCGAAATACTGAAATAGGCAAAAAACAGCAATTCTGGGCTGGGCCTCCGGTTAATAGGTTAGTCCCAAAAATAATATAAAAGTGGAAAATAAAGCCCAATATAGTCCAAAACAGTAGATAAAGTAGCATGGAGCAATCAAAAATTATAGATACGTTGGAGACGTATCAGGCATCCCCAAGCTTAATTCCTGCTCGTCCTCGAGTAGGTAAATGATAAAAAGAGAATTTTTGATGCGGAGTGATACTTTGGCATAATTTCAATGTAAATCTTCTTAATCATGGTATGAATATTCAGATCCGAAAGGTTCAAGACAAAAGTTCATATTGACATAAAAATGATAATACTTCAAGCATACTAATCAAACAATTATGTCATCTCAAAATAACATGGCCAAAGGAAGTTCATCCCTACAAAATCATATAGTTAGGCTATGCTTCATTTTCGTCACACAAAGATGTTCCCAACTTCTATACCCCCGATGACAAGCCAAGCAATTGTTTCATACTCAAATAATCTCAAACTTTTTCAACCTTCACGCAATACATGAGCGCGAGCCATGGACATAGCACTATGGGTGGTATAGAATATGATGATGGGGATTGTGTGGAGAAGACAAAAAAGGAGAAAGTCTCACATCAACGAGGCTAATCAATGAGCTATGGAGATGCCCATCAATTGATGTTAATGCAAGGAGTAGGGATTGCCATGCAACGGATGCACTAGAGCTAAGAATGCTCAACAAAAGAAAACTAGTGGGTGTGCATCCAACTTGCTTGCTCATGAAGACCTAGGGCATTTTGAGGAAGCCCATAGTTGGAATATACAAGCCAAGTTCTATAATGAAAATTTCCCACTAGTATGAACAAGACAACTTATGAGACTCACTATATGAAATCATGGTGCTACTTTGAAGCACAATATATGAGACTCACTACATGAAGAACAAGGTTGTACTTTGAAGCACAAGTGTGGAAAAAGAGATAGTAGCATTGCCCTTTTTATTTTCTCTTTTTTTTGGGCCTTTCTTTTTTTCTTTTTGGCCTTTCTCTTTTTTTGATTGGGCAATGCTCTAACAATGATGATCATCACACTTCTATTGATTACAACATAATGATTACAACTCGATACTAGAACAAGATATGACTCTATATGAATGCCTCCGGCGGTGTACCGGGATGGTGCAATGAATCAAGAGTGACATGTATGAAAAATAATGCATGGTGGCTTTGCCACAAATACGATGTCAACTACAAGATCATGCAATGGCAATATGACAAAAGTAAAGCATGTCATGATGATGATGATGATGATGGTGGAAGTTGCATGGCAATATATCTCGGAATGGCTATGGAAATGCCATGATAGGTAGGTATGGTGGCTGTTTCGAGGAAGATATAGGGAGGTTTATGTGTGAAAGAGCGTATCATATCACGGGGTTTGGATGCACCGGCGAAGTTTGCACCAACTCTCAATGTGAGAAAGGGCAATGCACGGTACCGAAGAGGCTAGCAAATGGCGGAAAGGTAAAAGTGCGTATAATCCATGGACTCAACATTAGTCAAAAGAACTCATATACTTATTGCAAAAATTTAGAAGTCATCAAAAATCAAGTACTACGCGCATGCTCCTAGGGGGATAGATTGGTAGGAAAAGACCATCGCTCGTCCCCGACCGCCACTCATAAGGATGCACAAGCCAGGTACACTTCATGCTTCAAATTTGTTACACAACTTTAACCATACGTGCATGCTACGGGACTTGCTAACTTCAACACAAGTATTTCTCAAATTCACAACTACTCAACTAGCACGACTATGATATTATCACCTCCATATCTCAAAACAATTATCAAGCATCAAACTTATCTTAGTATTCAACCCACTAAAAAGAAAGTTTCACATATCTTGAATACCAAGTATATTAACATTAAGCAAATTACCATGCTATTAACGACTCTCAAAATAATCTAAGTGAAGCATGAGAGATCAAGTTTCTTTAAAACAAACCACCACCGTGCTCTAAAAGATCTAAGTGAAGCACTAGAGCAAAAATTATCACGCTCAAAAAGATATAAGTGAAGCACATAGAGTAAACTATCAAGCTCAAAAGATATAAGTGAAGCACATAGAGTATTCTAACAAATTTCAATTCATACATGGCTCTCTCAAAAGGTGTGTACAGCAAGGATGATTGTGGTAGACTAACAAGCAAAGACACAAATAATACAAGACGCTCCAAGCAAAACACATATCATGTGGTGAATAAAAATATAGCTCCAAGTAAATTACCGATGGAAGTGGACGAAAGAGGGGATGCCTTCCGGGGCATCCCCAAGCTTTGACTTTTTGGTGTCCTTGGATTATCTTGGGGGTGCCATGGGCATCCCCAAGCTTAGGCTCTTGCCACTCCTTGTTCCATAATCCATCAAAAGAATTCACCCAAAACTTGAAAACTTCACAACACAAAACTCAATAGAAATCTCGTGAGCTCCGTTAGAGAAAGAAAACAAAAGACTACTTTAAGGTACTGTAGTGAACTTGTTCTTTATTTGTATTGGTGTTAAACCTACTGTATTCCAACTTCTCTATGGTTTATAAACTATTTTACTAGCCATAGATTCATCAAAATAAGCAAACAACACACGCAAAACAGAATCTGTCAAAAACAGAACAGTCTGTAGTAATCTGTTACTAACGCAAACTTCTGGAACCCAAAAAATTCTACCAAAATTAGACGACCTGGGAATTTGTTTATTGATCAGCAGCAATTGGAATCACTATTTTATCACGTTCTGGTGATTTTTGACAATTCGGGCACTGAGCGCAAAGATTCTGGAAATTACAGCAAGATCAAATAACTATCTTCCAAGAAGATCTAATAGGTTTAACTTGGCACAAACACTAATTAAAAGATAAAACCACATCTAAACAGAATCTAGATGGATTATTTATTACTAAACAGGAACAAAAGTCAAGGAACAAAAATAAAATTGGGTTGCCTCCCAACAAGCGCTATCGTTTAACGCCCCTAGCTAGGCATGATGATTTCAATGATGCTCACATAAAAGATAAGAATTGTAACATAAAGAGAGCATCATGAAGAATATGACTAGCACATTTAAGTCTAACCCACTTCCTATGCATAGGTATTTTGTGAGAAAACAACTTGTGGGGACAAGAATCAACTTGCATAGGAAGGTAAAACAAGCATAACTTCAAAATTTTAAGCACATAGAGAGGAAACTTGATATTATTGCAATTCCTACAAGCATATGTTCCTCCCTCATAATAATTTTCAGTAGCATCATGAATGAATTCAACAATATAACCAGCACCTAAAGCATTCTTTTCATGATCTACAAGCATAGAAAATTTATTACTCTCCACATAGGCAAAATTCTTCTCATTCGGAATAGTGGGAGTATCATAGGAAAGTCGAATACTATAAATTGTTTCCATATTAAAAGAGTAATGTTCAGAGAAGGGGTAATCATAATCATGACAAGTTTTATAAATATAATCATCACTACTTTTTATAGCATAAGTTTCATCACAATAATCATCATAAGTAGCAACTTTGTTCTCATCATAATCACTTTGCATATCAAAACATGGAAGGCTAAAAATATCATCATTATTAAACATAGAATCCCCAAGCTTGGGACAGACATTAATTGCAGCAAATATATTCTCAAATATGTCATCCTCATCAAACATAGCTTCCCCAAGCTTGGGCCTTTTCGTATCATAAGCATAATCACTCTCATCATTAATAGCATGGATAGCACCAATAGTATAGCAATTATTATATTCTTCCAAGCATGTGCCAAAAAGATTTTCAAGATCATAAGAAGTATCATTATCTTCCCAATCATAATCATCACAACAAGCAATAGGCATAACGAGATCATCATCAAGTGTATCATCTTCATTTTCATGAGGCACAACAATAATAGGAGCAACTTTATTTGGGAGAGATACCTTTTTACCTCTCTTCCTTTTTCTTTTCTTCTTCTTTACCACATCGTGTGTGGGTTCAATCCTCTTTTTGGAGCTCCTTATTAATGAGATTGGTTGAATAGGAGGCTCCTCCTCGTTGCCTGATTCATCATAAGAGATAATAGGAGGATATTGGGAAGTCTCTTCCCTTTCATTAGTATTCTCTTCATCTTCTATTTGTTTCCTTTTCTTTATGTAGTTGGCAATATAAGGATTTTCAATGCAATTCACCGCACAATACATATAAATATTCTCTAGATCAAAATCAAGAACTCTATCAAGATTAAACTTTGGAATACCCTCAGTTATACGTTTCATTTCTTCATAACCCAAAAGAAGGCTAAGCTCTTTATGATGCTCAAGGGTAATCAAATTATCACAATGTTTGGACACGACTTGATCATGAAACAAATAGCATTGGAGCTTTAAATGACCATGTTCATTGCAAAGTTCACAAGGGGCACGAAAAATATTGAATATTTCAGCACATTCATCTAGACTTTCTTGCAACAATTTAGTTTCTAAGTACTTATGCATCTTACAATATCTATCTTCCCTATTTGGTGTGTACTTGCAAACCCAATCTACTCCACAAAAATTGACACGTTTATAGGAGGTATTTTCATCATAACTAGTGCAATCATCATTAGCATCATGGATATTCAAAGAATTCGTACTAACAACATTGCAATCATGCTCATCATTCAAAGATTTAGTGCCAAACATTTTGTAGATTTCTTCTTCTAGCACTTGAGCACAATTATCCTTTCCATCATACTCACGAAAGATATTAAAAAGGTGAAGCGTATGAGATAAACTCAATTCCATTTTTTGTAATTTTCTTTTATAAACTAAACTAGTGATAAAACAAGAAACTAAAAGACTCGATTGAAAGATCTAAAGATATACCTTCAAGCACTCACCTCCCCGGCAACGGCGCCAGAAAAGAGCTTGATGTCTACTACACAACCTTCTTCTTGTAGACGTTGTTGGGCCTCCAAGTGCAGAGGTTTGTAGGACAGTAGCAAATTTCCCTCAAGTGGATGACCTAAGGTTTATCAATCCGTAGGAGGCGTAGGATGAAGATGGTCTCTCTCAAGCAACCCTGCAACCAAATAACAAAGAGTCTCTTGTGTCCCCAACACACCCAATACAATGGTAAATTGTATAGGTCCACTAGTTCGGCGAAGAGATGGTGATACAAGTGCAATATGGATGGTAGATAAAGGTATTTGTAATCTGAAAATATAAAAACAGCAAGGTAACTAATGATAAAAGTGAGCATAAACGGTATTGCAATGATAGGAAATAAGGCCTAGGGTTCATACTTTCACTAGTGTAAGTCCTCTCAACAATACTAACATAATTGGATCATAAAATTATCCCTCAACATGCAACAAAGAGTCACTCCAAAGTCACTAATAGCGGAGAACGAATGAAGAGATTATGGTAGGGTACGAAACCACCTCAAAGTTATTATTTCCAATCAATCCGTTGGGCTATTCCTATAAGTGTCACAAACAGCCCTAGAGTTCGTACTAGAATAACACCTTAAGATACAAATCAACCAAAACCCTAATATCACCTAGATACTTCAATGTCACCTCAAGTATCCGTGGGCATGATTATACGATATGCATCACACAATCTCAATTCATCTATTCAACCAACACAAAGAACATCAAAGAGTGCCCCAAAGTTTCTGCCGGAGAATCACGACGAAAACGTGTACCAACCCCTATGCATAGGTTACCAATGTCACGAAACCCGCAAGTTGGTCACCAGAACGTACATCAAGTGGCACGTGGTATCCCATTGTCACCACAGATATCCACGGCAAGACATACATCAAGTGTTCTCAAGTCTTTAAAGACTCAATCTGATAAGATTACTTCAAAGGGGAAACTCGATTCATTACAAGAGAGAAGAAGGGGGAAGAAACATCATAGGATCCAAATATAATAGCAAAGCTCACGATACATCAAGATCGTATCATCTCGAGAACACGAGAGAGAGAGAGAGATCAAACACATAGCTACTGGTACATACCCTCAGCCCTGAGGGAGAACTACTCCCTCCTCGTCATGGAGAGCACCGGGATGATGAAGATGGCCCCCGGAGAAGGATTGCCCCCTCCGACAGGGTGCCGGAATGGGTCTAGATTGAGTTTCGGTGGCTGCGGAGGCTTCTGGCGGCGGAACTCCTGATCTATGTTGCTCCCGGATGTTTTTAGGGTATATGGAGATATATAGGCGGAAGGAGCACGTCGGTGGAGCTCCGAGGGGCCCGCGAGGCAGGGGGGCGCGCCCAAGGGGCGCCCTCCACCCTCGTGACCTCCCCGGAAACTTCTTGGAGTAGGGTCCAAGTCTCTTGGATCACGTTCAGTGAGAAGATCACGTTCTCGAAGGTTTCATTCTGTTTTGACTCCGTTTGATATTTTGTTTCCTCGAAATACTGAAACAGGCAAAAAACAGCAATTCTGGGTTGGGCCTCCGGTTAATAGGTTAGTCCCAAAAATAATATAAAAGTGGAAAATAAAGCCCAATATAGTCCAAAACAGTAGATAAAGTAGCATGGAGAAATCAAAAATTATAGATACATTGGAGACGTATCAGGCATCAACAGGGCAAACACATGATATTATTTGTTGTCATTGTAAGGGAAGGGGACATTTTGCGAGAGAATGCAAATCTCAGCAAGTGATGATTGCTACTTAGGATGGTGGGTATGAGTCCGCTAGTGACTATGATGACGAGACCTTAGCTCTTATTCCAAGTGAAGAACACAGTGGAGATGATTCTGATCATGAGAAGCAATACATGGCTGCTGAAGATGCTGACATGTATGAATGTTTAGTTGTTTTGAGTGTGCCGGTTACACAAGCTGAGCAAAATCTGAGGCATAATTTGTTCCATACAAAGGGAGTTGTGAAGGAACATTCTATTCGCGTCATCATAGATGGAGGGAGCTGCAACAACTTGGCTAGAATGGAGATGGTGGAGAAGCTATCTCTCACCATAAGACCATATCCACATCCTTACTACATCCAATGGTTCAACAACAGCGGCAAGGTTAAGGTAACACGTACTGTTCATGTGCATTTTAGTATCTCTACATATGTTGATTATGTAGATTGTGATGTGGTACCTATGCAAGCATGTTCCTTATTACTTTGTAGACCATTGTAATTTGATAAAAAAATTGTACACCATGGTAGAAACAATTAATATACTCTTGTTCATAAGGACAAAAATATTACTTTGCTTCTTATGACTCCCGATTCCAGTTTGAAAGAAGATATTAATAGAGCTAATAAAGCAAAAGAGGAGAAACATAAGAGTGAAAATCAGATTGTGGCAAAAGAATTTGAGCAACAAATGAAGCCTAATAATAAACCATCTTGTGTTACTTCTGAAATTAAATGGAAAAGTGCATGTTTACTTGCCACCAAATCTGATATTGATGATCTAGATTTCAGCAAATCTGATTGCTATGCTTTTGTGTGCAAAGAGGCGTTATTTTCATTCGAGGATGTACCTTCCTATTTGCCTCCTGCTGTCACTAACAATTTGCAGGAGTTCGCTGACGTCTTTCCACAAGACATACCATCGGGATTACCACCTATTGGAGGGATTGAGCATTAGATTGACTTCATTCCTGGTGCTTCGTTGCCTAACCGTGTGCCATACCATACCAATCCAGAGGAGACGAAGAATATTATGCGTCAAGTACAGGAGCTGCTCGACAAAGGTTATATACGCGAATCTCCTAGTCCTTGTGCAGTTCCTATTATAATAGTGCCAAAAAGGGATGGTATGTCGCGTATGTGTGTTGATTCTAGAGGCATTAATAATATTACTATTCATTATCGACATCCTATTCCTAGGCTAGATGACATGCTTGATGAATTGAGTGGCTCTACAATATTCTCCAAAGTTGATTTGCGTAGTGGATACCATAAAATGAGATTAATGAACAAAGTCCTATGTGCTTTCATTGGACGATTTGTGGTAGTCTATTTCGATGATATATTGATTTATAGCAGGTCTTTGGAGGAACATTTGGAACATTTACATGCTGTTTTTATTGCTCTACGTGATGCACGTTTGTTTGGTAACCTTGGGAAGTGCACCTTCTGTACCGACCAAGTATATTTTCTTGGCTATGTTGTTACTCCATAGGGAATTGAAGTTGATAAAGCCAAGATTGAAGCTATTGAGAGTTGCCCGCAGCCCAAAACAGTCACACAAGTGAGGAGTTTTCTTGGCCCCACTGCATTCTATAGGCATTTTGTGAGAGATTTCAGCACTATTGCTGCACCTCTCAATGAGCTTACAAAGAAGGATGTACCTTTTGTTTGGGGTACCGCACAGGAAGAAGCCTTCACGGTATTGAAAGATAAGTTGACACATGCTACTTTAATCCAACTTCCTAATTTTAATAAGACTTTTGAGCTTGAATGCGATACAAGTGTAATTGGATTAGGAGGTGTGTTATTACAAGATCGCAAACCAGTTGCATATTTTTCTCAAAAATTGAGTGGGCCTAGTCTGAATTATTCGACTTATGATAAAGAATTATATGCCCTTGTTCGGACTATAGAGACATGGCAACATTATTTATGGCCCAAAGAATTTGTTATACATTCTGATCATGAATCCTTGAAACATATTAAAAGTCAAGCTAAACATTATTTATGGTTGAATTCATTGATAATTTCCCTTATGTCATTAAACATAACAAGGGTAAAGAAAATGTTATTGCTGACGCATTGTCTCGTCGCTATACTATGCTTTCACAACTTGACTTGAAAATATTTTGTTTGGAGACCATCAAAGATCAAAATTTGCATGATGCTGATTTTAAAGATGTAATGCAGAATTGTAAAGTAGGAAGAACATGGAACAAGTTTGTCATTAATGATGGATTTTTGTTCTGTTCTAACAAGCTATGCATTCCAGCTAGCTCCGTTCATCTTTTGTTGTTGTAGTAGGCGCATGGAGGAGGATTAATGGGACACTTTGACGTGAACAAGATGGAGGACGTACTAGCTACACATTTCTTTTGGCCAAAGATGAGACGGGATGTTGAGCGTTTTGTTGCTCGCTGCACTACATGTCAAAAAGCTAAGTCACGACTCAATCCTTATGGTTTATATATGCCTTTGCCTGTAGCTAGTGTTCCTTGGTAGGATATATCTATTGATTTTGTTTTAGGTTTACCTCGAACAAAGAAGGGGAGGGATAGCATGTTTGTTGTCGTGGATAGATTCCCGAAAATGGCACACTTTATACCATGTCATAAAAGCGATGATGTTGTTAATGTTGCTGATTTGTTCTTTCGTGAAATTATTCGCTTGCATGCTGTGCCAAATACCATTGTTTCAGATCATGATACTAAATTTCTTAGCCACTTTTGGAGATGTTTATGGGCTAAGTTGGGGACTAAACTGCTTTTTAGTACTACTTGTCACCCCCAAACTGGTGGACAAACTTAAGTAGTCAACAGAACATTGTCTACTATGCTTAAGGATGTTTTGAAGAATAATAAGAAAATGTGGGAAGAATGCTTGCCTCATATTGAATTTTCTTATAATCGTTCATTGCATTCTATTACTAAGATGTGCCCTTTTGAAATTGTGTATGGTTTCCTACCTCGTGCACCTATTGATTTGTTGCCTCTTCCATCTTCGGAGAAGGTTAATTTTGATGCTAAAGAACGTGATGAATTGATTTTAAAAATGCATGAGTTAACTAAGGAAAACATTGAGCGTATGAATGCTAAATATAAACTTGCTTGAGATAAGGGTAGAAAACATGTTGTGTTTGCACCTGGAGATCTTGTTTGGTTACATTCGCGTAAGGATAGATTTCCTAATTTGCACAAATCAAAGCTAATGCCACGTGCTGATGGTCCTTTTAAGGTGTTAGAGAAAATAAATGATAATGCATAAAACTTGAGTTGCTTGCAGATTTTGGGTTAGTCCCACTTTTAACATTGCAGATTTGAAGCCTTATTTGGGTGAGGAAGATCAGCTTCCGTCGAGGACGACTACATTTTAAGAAGGGGAGGATGATGAGGGCATCAATACCATTGTTACACCTACAACCCCTACTGCTATACATACTGGACCAATTACTAGAGCTCGTGCACGCCAATTGAATTACCAGGTATTTTCGTTTCTTGGTAATGATTCTAATGTTCATGTGAATATGATGCTGCCTAAATTGGATACATTTGTTTTACTTACAAATGAAGGGCCTATCTTGGAGAAGGATGAACATTGGCGCAAAAACAAGCATGGAGTTGATGCCATGCGCAAGGGGAACAAGAACGGAGTTACAAGTAATGATTTCAGGACATTGAAGCCACCATAAGGAGTGCATGAAGCCATGGACGAAATATACAAGATGCCACTTCATAAATTTATTCGAGAGGCTATTCTAGGTGCTGCGTCACCTTATTGTTGGGCCAGGCCCATGTATTTTAGAAATACTTAAGTATAGGCAGTTTTTAGAGTCCGTATGTATGGGGAAACAAGAGTTAAGGTTGGTTTTGGATCCCTCCTCCAAGGGCCACGAAATTCCCCCCTCTTCCTCCATATATACAGCCCTTAGGGCATCGTTTAGACTTTGGGTTTCGTTTAGATTAAAAGTTTGCCATAGTTGCAACTTCGCGTACTTCATTTGTGTTGAACAACAAACAAAGGCGTCATAGAATCCCACCTTCATTAATAAAGCTTTCCTCTTATATTTGCAATATCCAGATTGCAATCTTAGTTTCTTGCTTGTTCTTTGTTTGCTCGCAGGAAATAGACCCTCGTGGTCAGGTTGATCGTGCTCCGTCGTGGTCAATAACCCTCGGAAGCTGGCTTAGCGATTGCTAAGGCGCGACGTCTCGCATGTTCATAGTCGGATCGTCAAGGTCGACTCCCTCCGAAAACGATAGCCACCATCTCATCGAAACATCGGGACACCTTCGCCTCTATCAGACTAGTTCCGTGTTGCGAAATAGCCCTCTGCCGAGCGAGTCGTGTCCCTCTTGAGCCTGGCCAAACTGTTGGTGCTGCTGTTGATACTTCTGTGGATCCTACTGCTGACCAGGAGGAGGATAATTATGTGGGAGATTACGAGGATGAGGTTGATCAAAATCAAAACTACGTGCAAGCACCATCACCACAACCACCAGATCGTCCACATGCAAATAATGGCAATGGTAGGGCTCCCCCTCAGGTACGAGATCATGACCATCTCCCTAAACATAAATTGAATATTCCACCATTTGAGGGTAGATACGTTCCTGATATATATCTTACTTGGGAGTTAGAAACCGAACAATGTTTTACATGTTTAGAATATCCCGAGCAGAGACATGTTGCTGCTGCACTTTGTGCTTTCACTAGTTTTGCTTGTGTGCGGTGGTCTGAACATCGTAGATTATATCCGGATAATATTCCAACTACTTGGGCTGCTTTGAAAACTACTATGCATACTCGTTGTGTTCCACCATATTATCAACGTGAATTACTTAAAAAATTGCAGCGTTTAAGACAAGGAAAAAATTCTGTAGAGGAATATTATCAGGAATTACAAACTGGTATGATTAGATGTGGTATTGTTGAGGATAATGAAGCTATGCTTGGACGTTTTATGGGTGGATTAAATAGAGAGATTCAGACCATTCTAGAGTATAAGGAGTATAATAATATCACTCATTTATTCCATCTTGCTTGTAAAGCTGAACATGAAGTGCAGGATCGACAGGCATTGGCACGAACTAACTATTCTACAAGTCGACCTTCCTCATGGACACCGTGTGCATCCTCTACTTCCACACATTCTTCTACATCGACACCTCCATCATCTGCCACCTCCAGTCGTGATACAAGAAAGCAGGCACAACCACCACTATCTACCAAGAGGACACCTGTCGGGCCTCTACAAAGCTCTTCTTCTTCCATGGCATCAACAGGGCACACAAGTGATATTATTTGTCGTCGTTGTAAGGGAAGAGGTCATTGTGCAAGAGAATGCAAATCTCAGCATGTGATGATTGCTACTAAGGATGGTGGTTATGAGTCCGCTAGTGACTATGATGAGGAGAGTTTGGCTCTTATTACACGTGAAGAACATGGTGGAGATGATTCTGAAATGAGACGCAATACATGGCTCCTGAAGACGCTGACAGGTATGAATGTTTAGTTGCTCAACGTGTTTTGACTGTGCAGGTCACACAAGGGAGCAAAATTAGAGGCATAATTTGTTCCATACAAAGGGAGTTGTGAAGGAACATTTTGTTCGTGTCATCATAGATGGAGGGAGCTGCAACAACTTGGCTAGCATGGATATGGTGGAGAAGTTATCTCTCACCACAAGACCACATCCACATCCTTACTATATCCAATGGTTCCATAACAACGGCAAGGTTAAGGTAACACGTACTATTCGTGTGTATTTTAGTATCTCTACATATGCTGATTATGTTGATTGTGATATGGTACCAATGCAAGCATGTTCCTTATTACTTGGTAGACCATGGCAATTTGATAAAAATTTTGTACACCATGGTTGAAACAATCAGTATACTCTAGTTCATAAGGATAAACATATTACTTTGCTTCCTATGACTCCTGATTCCATTTTGAAAGATGATATTAATAGAGCTAATAAAGCAAAACAGGAGCACAACAAGAGTGAAAATCAGATTGTGGCAAAAGAATTTGAGCAACAAATGAAGCTTGTCGGGGGTTGGGTGCGACATATGCCAAAGAATGGCTTATGATGGTGGGCAAGACTGCTGCTGATAGGCCCGGGAGCGTGTATGCGAGTAGCACGCGATAGTTTACCCAGGTTCGGGGCTCTCCGGAGAGATAACACCCCTACTCATGCATGTCTGAGTATATCTGGTATATCTGGTACAGAGTGCTCCTGGAGCTGTATCTGAGCTCAGTGTCGTAGGCATCTGGCTTTGTATATGTCTCATATGGGTGTATGAGCTTAATGAGTGGGCATGGATGTATGTGTGAGTGTGTGTGGGAGTCCATCCTCCTGGATGGATGGATGAGGCCTCCTTTTATAGTGTGTAGCTAGCTTAATGTGTAAGCTAGCTAGTGGCATGGGTGATAGTGGCTTTGGTTGTAAGCTACCTTGGGTAGCTTACAAGCCAAGCTATGTAGGCATAGCTAGTGGGATGGTGCATGTCATGCTTGCCCCCTGGGGTACTTTATAAATCAGTACCCAGGGGACACGGTACACTGTAGATGACGTCGTGGTATGGTCGTCCCGTCGGTGTCTTATCGGTGTCGGGTCGGGCTGCAGTCGGCAGCCGATTGGTCGGCACTGTCGGCAGCCGGCTGGTTGGCGCAGTCGACAGCCGCCAGCCGGCCGGGTAGAGCAGTTGGACGGGGAGCCGGCAGGAGCGGCCGGGCAGTCGTACTAAGGGGCTTTGCTAGCTGCGATGTCTTTATTTATTGTCTTGCCGTCTTCGGGGTATCCATGGCCAATTACTCCGACAGTAGCCCCCAAGCCTCCGGGCAACTTGGCAAAGTTGGGCGGAGGTTTTTTGGCGAGTGTTCATGGAAATGATCATGCAAAAGACAAAGTTAGTCCATGCAGATATATCAAATGTTTGCTTTTAGTATTGCAAGTTTTATGTGGAGGGTGCCGAGTCGGTTTTGTCCGAGCCCCCTTAATCTTTTTCGTGTTCCCTCCACTTTTTGGCTTGTCCTCTTGCTTGCCGGACAGCCGCTTTGCGGTTTGTGGCTGAGAGTGGGCCACGAAGTGGAGTGTACAGTACTCAGAGTCTGGGAGCGAATTCAACCCAGTAGATACTTGTAAAGGAAAATGGCCGGGTTGCCCGAACCGTTTATCTTCCCGGATGTTTTCGCGTGGGTGGCCTCCAACGTTCACTCCTGCTAGCTGGACAACCGCTCTACGGTCTGTGGCTAAGAGTGGGCCTTTGGTACCGCGCTTGCTACTAAGCCGTGTGCAGGAACTAACGGCTCAGGCCAAGTGGCCGGCCCCCGGCCCAACTCTGGCTGCCGCCGGGGCGAACAGTGATGCAACTGTAATAAAATGCGGAGCTAGTCCCCCGAGCATCGCTCGGGGTTATCCGTGCTTGCGTGGTGCAAACATATGCGGGTGAGGAGCTCACATTGAGTTTCGTGTAGGCGAGACGGAGTTTGCCGGAGACAGCCGGTGCGGCTCGGCACTCGCGGCGCGTGCCGGTGCACCCGCTGGGTGCAGCCTTCGAGCCTCTGGGTGCTCGAAGGAGGGTCCCGGCCGGTCAGGCTCGACCGGCCAGGCGGTGAGGCGTCTTGCAGCGCCCATTTTCTTCTTTTTTCTCTTCTACCGGCTCCTGGGAACCGGACAAAACTCTTCTCTTGTCTGCAATGTGTCGTGGGGGCACGCCAGCGCATCCACTGGGTGTAGCCCCCGAGATTCGGTCCGACTGCTGAGCAGTCGGGCTGGATCTTCCGGCAATTACTTTGTCTTCTTCTTCGCGGGGGCGCATCAGCGCACCCGCTGGGTGTAGCCCCCGAGATTTGGGCCGACTGCCGAGCAGTCGGGCCGGATCTTCCGGCAACTACTTTGTCTTCTTCTTTGCGGGGGCCGTTAGCGCACCCGCTGGGTGTAGCCCCCGAGATTCGGGCCGACTGCTGAGCAGCCGGCCGGATCTCCCGGCAACTACGTTGTCTTTTTTCTCACGAGGACACGTCAGTGCACCCGCTGGATGTAGGGCGCTTGGCCAGTGCAGTTGGCAGTTGGCCAGGCCGTGTATGGGCGCACGTACAACCAGAGCAGTCGGCAGTTAGCCAGGTAGTGCATGTGGCCGCTTGGCCAGAGCAGTCGGCAACTGGCCAGACATGCACGTACATATTGCAGCCGGCCATACATGCATGTACGCAGTGCACCCATCGGTGCATTTCCTTTCTCCTCTTTTTCTTCTTTGCCGCAGTCTACTCCGACTTTTCTTCAGCCGGCCACTGTTTTTTCGTTGCACTCGGCCACTTCTCAGCCGGATTGGGCACTCGGACCTTTCTCTTGTTTTTTTCTTCTAGTCGGCCATTGGGCAGGAGGGCCCTGACTTTTCTAGCCAGCTCCGCCTTCCAGCCGGCCCCTTACTTTTTTCTTTCGGGAAGTCGGCCAAATGGGAGAGTGGGGCGGCAGGCGAGCCGGCGCGTGCGGTTGCGGCCGCCTGGAACGGCAAGACGGCGGGCAAGACCACAGGAGCCGATAGCAGGGGACGCCACCGTACCCGGCATGGTGCGTGGGAGCCGGCAGCAGGGGACACCGCAACAGCCGGCGCCGAGACGTGCGCGGGCAGCTAGCCAGCGAAGCGGCGCGGGCCCGCGGCCAATGAGGCGCAGCTGGCTGGAGCTTCCAGCCGGCGGGCGGGACATGGTAGCGCGGATGCACAGACGTGGAGCAGTTGGCCGGCGGTGACACGAGCGTGCGGAGGGAGCGGGACGGCCGGGTGCCGCCGGCATGCACGCAGCAGCCGGCGACAGGCGGTGGAGGAGCGGTCAGG
Source organism: Triticum aestivum (assembly GCF_018294505.1). Taxonomy (NCBI): domain Eukaryota; kingdom Viridiplantae; phylum Streptophyta; class Magnoliopsida; order Poales; family Poaceae; genus Triticum; species Triticum aestivum. Next base: position 279,637,974 of record NC_057803.1, on the reverse strand, counting down.
TGCGGAGCAAAACGGGGGCCTCAGACGCGGCGATGGAGAGGTGCGCGCGGTCTTCAGTGTGATGCAGAGGTGCACGGGAGTCAGCCTTGATGCGGATGGAGGAGTCCGGGATGCGGGGGAAGCCGTCGCGCGAGAACTGGCCGTCCGGGTTGCGGGAAGCCGGAGCCGGCACAGAGGACCCGGCGCGGAGCACCCGACGGGGTGGAGCCGGCGCGGAGAGGCCAGAAGCGGGTCCAAGCGGCGCTGGCGCCGGGAGGCAGAGCTCGGGGCACGGATGGACGCCGGCAGAGGCGAGGCGGACGTGGCCGGCAACAGCTTGGGCGATGTTGAGGAGGCGCGCAACGCAAGCAGGCATCCCTACGCGATGCAGGGAGGCGCTAGGCGGCGGCGGCGCTGCAGGCGGCCAGGAGCGCGGCCCGCGGGCATGGTGGAGCGCAGGAGCCAGACGAGGCTAGGCGAAGCCGGCGCCATGGCAGTACAGTCGGCTCGGAGTAGTGCAGCAGCACCCGAGGAGGAGGAGCCCAGCTCGGCGGGCGCAACTCGCACTGTACGAGAGCAGCGCGGGGCAGGAGCCGGCGTTGTGGCGAGGGAGTTGGCGACAGGGACCGCGGGCGTGCGAGAGGGGTGCAGAGGCACGGACGCAGCGCGGCCTGGGCAAGGGAGCTCGGTGGCACGTCCATACTAGGCAACGAGCTAGAGGCAGAGCAGCGGGCAGAGCGCTGGCGGAGGGATGGTGATGATGTCTGTCTCGAGTATGGGCAATGTACAAGGAGTATCTGGCTATTGAACAAGCAATGTGTGGGAAGTGTATGAGGCATATTTGGGGCATGTATGTATGGCCAATGGTTTGACCATTGTTTGACTTGTATCTAGCTAGCTTGTCTAGATGATATTTGGAGTAGCGAACACGCGTTTCAGCCGGAGCAAGGCACGACGCGGAGGGAAACAGACGTGAGCGGCACATGGATGGATGCGGCCGACCGAATCAAGGCCCCGCGCGCGATGCGCACGGACGGACCGCCTGCATTGTGGTGGTGGTGAAGAAGGCAAGGCCGATGCTGAGGACGCGCCGCCCCTCATGGCCATTCCGCGGCATGTCAATGCCGGGCCCCCGAGCGCTACCAGAGAGACGACGACGACGCCGCGGATGATGAAGAAGATGGTCCCCCCCAGACTGCGAAACCAGCAGCGGCGCGGTAGCATAGCACCGCCCCACGGTGGGCGCCAAATGTCAGGGGTTGGGTTCGACATATGCCAAAGAATGGCTTATCATGGTGGGCAAGACTGCTGCTTATAGGCCCGGGAGTGGGTATGCGAGTAGCACACGATAGTTTACCCAGGTTCGGGCCTCTCCGGAGAGATAACACCCCTACTCCTGCATGTTAGAGTATATCTGGTATATCTGGTACAGAGTGCTCCTGGAGCTGTATCTGAGCTCAGTGCCGTAGGGATCTGGCTTTGTATATGTCTCGTATGGGTGTATGAGCTAGCTAGCTAGTGGGCATGAGAGAGCTCTACCGTGAGTGGCCATGGATGTATGCATGAGTGTGTGTGGGAGTCCATCCTCCTGGATGGATAGATGAGGCCTCCTTTTATAGTGTGTAGCTAGCTTAATGTGTAAGCTAGCTAGTGGCATGGGTGATAGTGGCATGGGTGATAGTGGCTTTGGTTGTAAGCTACCTTGGATAGCTTACAAGCCAAGCTATGTAGGCATACCTAGTGGCATGGTGCATGTCATGCTTCTCCCCTGTGATAATTTATAAATCAGTACCCAAGGGACACAATACACTATAGATGACGTCGCGGTATGGTCACCCCGTCGGTGTCTTGTAGGTGTCGGGTCGGGCTGTAGTCGGCAACCGGCTGATCAGCACAGTCGGCAGCTGGCTGGTTGGCGCAGTCGGCAGCCGGCAGCCAGCCGGGCAGAGCAGTCGGACGGGGAGCCGGCAGGAGCGGCCGGGCAGTCGGACTGAGGGGCTTTGCTAGCCCCAATGTCTTGATTTATTGTCTTGCCGTCTTCGGGGTATCCATGGCCAATTACTCCGACAAAGCCTAATAATAAACCATCTAGTGTTGCTTTTGAAATTAAATTGAAAAGGGCATACTTACTTGCCACCAAATCTGATATTGATGATCTAGATTTTAGCAAATCTGTTTGTTATGCTTTTGTGTGCAAAGAGGCATTATTTTCATTTGAGGACGTGCCTTCCTCTTTGCCTTCTGCTGTTACTAACATTTTGCAGGAGTTCGCTGACATCTTTCCACACGACGTGCCACCGGGATTACCACCAATTCGAGGGATTGAGCATTAGATTGACTTAATTCCTAGTGCTTCGCTACCCAACCGTGCACCATACCGTAAGAATTGGGAGGAGACAAAGGGTATTATGTGTCAAGTCTAGGAACTGCTCGACAAAGGTTATATTCATGAACCCTTCAGTCCTTGTGTTGTTCCTATTATTCTAGTGCCAAAAAAGGATGGTACATTGCGTATGTGTGTTGATTGTAGAGACATTAATAATATTACTATTCATTATCTTCATCCTATTCCTAGGCTAGATGATATGCTTGATGAATTGAGTGGCTCGACAATATTCTCCAAAGTTGATTTGCATAGTGGATACCATCAAATTCGTATGAAATTGGGAGATGAATGGAAAACTTCATTTAAAACTATGTTTGGTTTATATGAGTGGTTAGTCATGCCTTTTGGGTTAACTAATGCACCTAGTACTTCCATGAGATTAACGAACGAAGTTTTATGTGCTTTCATTGGACGATTTGTGGTACTCCATTTTGATTATATAATGATTTATAGTAAATCTTTGGAGGAACATTTGGAACATTTACGTGCTGTTTTTATTGCTCTACGTGATGCATGTTTGTTTGGTAACCTTGGAAGGTGCACCTTTTGCACCGACCGAGTGTCTTTTCTTGGCTATGTTGTTACTCCACAGGAAATTGAAGTTGATAAAGCCAAGATTGAAGCTATTGAGAGTTGGCCGCAGCCCAAGATGGTCACACAAATGAGGAGTTTCCTTGGCCTCGCTGGTTTCTAGAGGTGTTTTGTGAGATATTTCAGCACCATTGCTGCACGTATCAACGAGCTTACAAAGAAGGATGGTATGTCGTGTATGCGTGTTGATTGTAGACGCATTAATAATATTACTATTCGTTATCGTCATCCTATTCCTAGGCTGGATGACATGCTTGGTGAATTGAGTGGCTCTACAATATTCTCCAAAGTTGATTTGCGTAGTGGATACCATCAAATTCGTATGAAATTGGAGATGAATAGAAAACATCATTTAAAACTAAGTTTGGATTATATGAGTGGTTAGTCATGCCTTTTGGGTTAACTAATGCACCTAGTACTTTCATGTGATGAATGAATGAAGTTTTATGTGCTTTCATTGGACGGTTTGTGGTAGTCTATTTTGATGATATACTGATTTATAGCAGATCTTTGGAGGAACATTTGGAACATTTACGTGATGTTTTTATTGCTCTACGTGATGCACGTTTGTTTGGTAACCTTGGGAAGTGCACCTTCTGCACCGACCGAGTATATTTTCTTGGCTATGTTGTTACTCAACAGGGAATTGAAGTTGATAAAACCAAGATTGAAGCTATTGAGAGTTGGCTGCAGCCAAAACTGTCACACAAGTGAGGAGTTTTCTTGGCCTCGCTGGATTCTATAGGCGTTTTGTGAGAGATTTCAGCACCACTGTTGCACCTCTCAATGAGCTTACAAAGAAGGATGTACCTTTTGTTTGGGGTACCGCACAGGAAGAAGCCTTCACAGTATTGAAAGATAAGTTGACACATGCTCCTTTACTCCAACTTCCTGAATTTAATAAGACTTTTGAGCTTGAATGCGATGCTAGTGGAATTGGATTAGGAGGTGTGTTATTACAAGATCGCAAACCTGTTGCATATTTTTCTGAAAATTTGAGTGGGCCTAGTCTGAATTATTCTACTTATGATAAAGAATTATATGCTCTTATTCGGACTTTAGAGACATGGCAACATTATTTATGGCCGAAAGAATTTGTTATACATTCTGTTCATGAATCCTTGAAACATATTAAAAGTCAAGCTAAACTGAATCGTAGACATGCTAAATGGGTTGAATTCATTGATACTTTCCCTTATGTCATTAAACACAAGAAGGGTAAAGAAAATGTTATTGCTGATGCATTGTCTCATCGTTATACTATGCTTTCACAACTTGACTTTAAAATATTTGTTTGGAGACTCCGAAATGTTTAGGACAAAATCAAGAAAATAAGGATAGAAAACAAAACGGGTAGGCTCCGAAATCATGATCAACGTGGCTCTAGATACCAAGATGATGTAGGGTGGAACCCTATTCGGCCGATCTTTCACGAAAGGAGTGGATCCTGCGATGAACACGAAGAACACGAGGGGAAACACAAGGGGAAACACGAGAGAATCGCTCAAACCAACAAAAATGAGCACACATATGCTAGGTCCTCGAACACAAAAGAGATCACATGATCCAAAGTCAACATGGGACAATACATAGGGTAAACTGTCTTCTCCAAAGGAGGTCTTGATGGGGCCACCCAAAGAGGGTCTTGAATCCAAGTGGATCTTCTCCGTAGAGGGGCCGCGGTCTCTCTCAAGGAGTAGATCTGTATGGATGAGCGAGGCTCTATCTCACAAATGAGCTATCACAACGCTAACCATAGCTAGGAGGAGGGAGAGGTCTATTTATAGTCGTAGTACAAAGGGGGGGGGGTAAAGTGAAGGGGTACATGGGCCTCAGCCCGCAACTGGATGGGCCTCAGCCCGCAACTGGAAATAGCCAGGGGCCGGATGTCTGTAAGGCGTCGGTCCTCTGGAGGCTCGTGGAGGTTCGGACATCCGTAGATCTTCGGACTTCTGTAGATTACGTTCTTGTCACATCCCTAGTTCTGAGGTGCACTAGGCTAGCCCTTCATGTGAGCATCTTGGTTAAATTTCCAGAAACTTGAAATGGGGATGAACCAAACCCCCAGTACCGCTTAAACCAACTAGGGTTACTAAAATATTTTCCCAATGAACTAGAAATGCCCTTCAAAAATGTTCATCACTTTTGTCTTTGTCTAGAACCTATGCTAAAATTGGTTCACATTTTTCTAGGACACCTAAGGTCACTAGATTAAATCATTAGCTATTTGCATTTGGACATTTGAATGCTATAAAATATTTTAAATGTCCAAATAATTCTGAACTTAAGTGTGGGCTATTGGAAATATTCCAAACAGAGCCCACAATTATTTTCAAGATTTCTGAGAGTGCTCTGGCATTTTAAATAAAGCCAAAAACAATTGTTGAAAATAGAAAACTAAAATAAATAGGAGAGAGAGAGAGAGAAAAGGTGAGATGCCACTTACCTGCACTGGGCCGGCCCACCTGGCCCGTGCCAGTCACCACCCACCTCTGCCAATAGGCAGAGGAGGGACACCACGACGCCGCCGAGCTCGCCACGCCACCTCCCTGCCTGCCTGCCCTCGCCCGTGCCAGTGCAGCGCCTCAAAGGGCCTCGTCGGCGCCGCACCGAGCCCCTGCTCTCCCCTCGCCTCTCCGCGCCATGGCCGATGCTGCCGCGCTCGTGCCGACGTGAAACTCGCAGCCACCGTTGCCCCCTTGTCTCCCCGCCGTGTCCACAAGCTCCGCCATCGTCCACTTCATCGAGCAGGTCGAGCCCCGAGCACTCGCACGCTCTGCACCGCCTCCACCGAGCCGTCTTTGACCTCTCGCTGCCGGAGATCCCCCTCGACGACTTGACCGCTTCGGTTCCTCTCCGACCTCGCCATCAGCATCGTCGTGACCGCTGTGAGCCCCTACCTCTCCTCCCCCTCTTCGTTCGCTCTGCTGTGCACCATAGCGACTGCACTGAGCTCGCCCGCGCGCGCTGCCTCCTCTGCACGTCGCCGTCATGACCACAACCACGCTAGCTTGAAACCAAGTGCATCACCACGTTCGCTGCATCCCCAGCAGCCCGTAGCAGTCCGAGCTCGCCGAGCTCCGGCAGCCGCCAAACTCGTCACTGGCGTCGTTTCCGTCGACCCCGAGCTCAACCACTACCACCACTCGACGCGGCTCACTCCCAACTACGTGTAGGAGCTCTTCGCCATCCATTTGGTCGCCAAAGTGCGAAACCCGCACCCTCCGCCGCATTCTGTCGTCCCGGAAGCTAAATGCTGGCAATTTGACCCAGTTGACCAGGGATTTGACCCCCCTGGGTCACTAACATGTCGCCCCCGCCCCTAGTCAAACCTAGGTTAGCAATTAGACTGACCTTCATTAGTTAGTTAACTAACTGTGACACTGACTAGTGGGTCCCATTGGTCAGGTTTGAACTGGACCACAAAGTTAACCTGCTGACGTAGTGCTGACGCAATGCTGATGCAATAATGCCTTTTCTGGATTTATTCTTTTTCAGGAAATTCCAGAAAATAGTGCTAACTTCTAAAAATCATAGAAATTAATCTGTAACTCCAAATGCAAAGATTTATATATGAAAAATGATCAGAAAAATCCAATCTATTCATCTGTACTTGTTTCATGCATGTTTAAGCAACTTAACTTTGCTGTTTATTTCAAAACATGACAAAGCACTATTTAAATTCATAAGTTGAGTGTGGGATTGAACCTTTGGTTCAAAATGACTCAAACCCAGCTGGTTGTAGTTGCATTAGCCCAACACACTCATTTTGCCATGTCCTAATCATGCATCATATCGAGCATTGAATTGATTGTGTTCTTCCTTGTTTGCCGGTAATTGTCCCCTCTGAGTAGACGACGTTTCGACGATGAGATCGATGACACCGATGAAGAGCTATTACTATCTTCATATGTGCCAGGCAAGCAAAACCCCCTTGTTCATTCCGATACAATCCCACTCTCTCGCTTCTACTCTCTTTTACAGCATTAGGACAACAACGAAACATCGGTTACATGTTGCGGTAGTTGAACCCCTCTCCTCTGCATGACCTGTCATTGCCACAGTAAATAGATGAAACCCACTAGCATGAGTAGGAGTTGTTTGAGCCCTAATGTGCCTACTCATTCATGTTTGTTTGTCATGCCTGCTAGTTCTTACAATTGAGTCAGGTCTGATTCACCAGGGATGAATTGGAATGGTGTTGAACATGTCCTACTTTGTGTGAGCTAAAGGTTTGGATACGATTTGGTAAAGGTAGCAGTGAGAGGCCATGTAGGAGTACATGGTGGGTTGTCTCACTGAAGCCATCCTCAGGAACTGAGTTCTGTGTTTGTGATCCATGAATAGCTACTACCACTCATTGGGATCCTTAATTGACCCTCTTGACTTATTAGTCGCCATTGTCCTCTGTCCAGGAGTTGCAAGTAGTTTTTGGTGTTTATAGTTGCTGGAGGCCTGCACAGTGCTGACCCGAGGGGTGGGTTGTGATGCGGTAGGCACGTGGTCGGGTATGTCGGGCGCCCGTTTGGTGTCACGGAACCTTGTACACATTGTTCGAGGCCGTATGTGGAAACCTCGGCCGGACTCCCTGTGGATGGAACCTGAATAGGTGATAAACCTGGACTAGGGACTTGTGTGGTTAGTCAGGTCATGGCCGACACCCTCACCAGGCTTCCGCTTGAAGGATGTCGAGATATAAGACGTGTACATGGCGGTAAGTGGCGAGAGCGTGTGTGAAGAAGTACACCCCTGCAGCGTTATGTGACGCCCCCGATTCAATCATACACACAAAAGTGTACATCAAGATCAGGGACTCATGGGAAGATATCACAACACAACTCTAGACACAATTAAAATAATACAAGCTTTATATTACAAGCCAGGGGCCTCGAGGGCTCAAATACATAAGCTCGAAAGCACAAGAGTCAACAGAAGCAATAATATCTGAGTATAGACATAAGTTAAACAAGATTTCCTTAAGAAGGCTAGCACAAAAGTAGCAACGATCGAAAATACAAGGCCTCTTGCCTGGGACCTCCTAACTACTCCTCGAAGTTGAACTCCACGTAGAATCATCCTCGGGGTCCTCTGGCTCCTGGACTCCATCATATGATCGCAATAACCGGGTATAGAAAGGGGAAAAGGGGGGAGCAAAGCAACCGTGAGTACTCATCCAAAGTACTCTCAAGCAAGGAGCTACACTACATATGCATGCATTGGTATCAAATGGAAAAAGGGTAGCATTTGTGGACTAAACTGCAGAATGCCGGAATAAGAGGGGGATAGCTAGTCCTATCGGAATGGCTATGGAAATGCCATGATAGGTAGGTATGGTGGCTGTTTTGAGGAAGGTATATGGTGCGTTTAAGGTACCGGCGAAAAGTGCGCGGTATTAGAGAGGCTAGCAATGGAGGAAGGGTGAGAGTGTGTATAATCCATGGACTCAACATTAGTCATAAAGAACTCACATACTTATTGCGAAAAATCTATTAGTTATCAAAACAAACTACTACGCGCATGCTCCTAGGGGTATAGATTGGTAGGAAAAGACCATTGCTCGTCCCCGACCGCCACTCATAAGGAAGACAATCAATCAATATATCATGCTCCGACTTCATCACATAATGGTTCACCATACGTGCATGCTATGGGAATCACAAACTTCAACACAAGTATTCCTCAAATTCACAACTACTCAACTAGCATGACTCTAATATCACCATCTTCATATCTCAAAACAATCATCAAGTATCAAACTTCTCATAGTATTCAATGCACTTTATATGAAAGTTTTTATTATATCCCTCTTGGATGCCCATCATATTAGGACTAAATTCATAACCAAAGAAAATTACCATGCTGTTTAGGACTCTCAAAATAATATAAGTGACGCATGAGAGTTCATCTATTTCTATAAAATAAAACCACCACCGTGCTCTAAAAAGATATAAGTGAAGCACTAGAGCAACAACAAACTACTCCGAAAGATATAAGTGAAGATCAATGAGTAGTCGAATAATTATGCAACTATGTGAAGACTCTCTAACATTTAAGAATTTCAGATCTTGGTATTTTATTCAAACAGCGAGCAAAACTAAATAAAATGACGCTCCAAGCAAAACACATATCATGTGATAAATAAAAATATAGCTCCAAGTAAAGTTACCGATGAACAAAGACGAAAGAGGGGATGCCTTCTGGGGAATCCCCAAGCTTAGGATCTTGGTTGTCCTTGAATATTACCTTGGTCATCCCCAAGCATAGGCTCTTGCCACTCCTTATTCCATAGTCCATCGAATCTTTACCCAAAACTCGAAAACTTCACAACACAAAACATAACAGAAAATCTCGTGAGCTCCGTTAGCGAAAGAAAAGAAAACACCACTTCAAGGTACTATAATGAACTCATTATTTATTTATATTGGTGTTAAACATACTGTATTCCAACTTCTCTATGGTTTATAAACTCTTTTACTAGCCATAGATTCATCAAAATAAGCAAACAACACATGAAAAACAGAATCTGTCAAAAACAGAACAGTCTGTAGTAATCTATAACTAACGCAAACTTCTGGAACCCCAAAAATTATAATATAAATTTCTGGAAGTGCGAAATTTATCTATTAATCATCTGCAAAAATAATTAACTAAATAGCACTCTCCAATAAAAAATGGCAGCAAATCTCGTGAGCGCTAAAGTTTCTGTTTTTTACAACATGATCGCAAAGACTTTCCCCAAGTCTTCCCAAAGGTTCTACTTGGCACAAACACTAATTAAAACATAAAACCACATATAGACATAGGCTAGATGAAATATTTATTACTAAACAGGAACAAAAAGCAAGGAACAAAAGTAAAGTTGGGTTGCCTCCCAACAAGCGCTATCGTTTGACGCCCCTAGCTAGGCATGATGATTTCAATGATGCTCACATAAAAGATAAGAATTGTAACATAAAGAGAGCATCATGAAGAATATGACTAGCACATTTAAGTCTAACCCAATTCCTATGCATAGGTATTTTGTGAGCAAACAACTTATGGGAACAATAATCAACTAGCATAGGAGGGCAAAACAAGCATAACTTCAAAACTTTAAGCACATAGAGAGGAAACTTGATATTATTACAATTCCTACAAGCATAATTTCCCCCCTCATAATAATTTTCAGTAGAATCATTAATGAATTCAACAATATAATCAGCACCTAAAGCATTGTTTTCATGATCTACAAGCATAGAAAATTTACTACTTTCCACATAAGCAAGATTTTTCTCATTTGGAATAGTGGGAGTATCATAAGAAACTCGAATACTATAAATTGTTTCCACATTAAAAGAGTAATGTTCAGCAAAAGGGTAATCATAATCATGAAAAGTTTTATAAATATAATCATGATGACTTTTTATATCATATGTATCATCACAGTAATTATCATAAGTAGCAACTTTGTTCTCATCATAATCGATTGAAACCTCTTCCAAGATAGTGGAATCATCAGTAAATAAAGTCATGACCTCTCCAAATACACTTTCATAATTATCATAATAAGATTCAACATCCTCCAAAATAGTGGGATCATTACTTCCTAAAGTTGACACTCTTCCAAACCCACTTTCATCAATATAATCATCATAAGTAGGAGGCATGCTATCATCATTATAAATTTGCATATCAAAACTTGGGAGACTAAAAATATCATCTTCATTAAATGTAGCATCCCCAAGCTTGGGACAAACATTAATTGCAGCAAATATATTCTCAAACATGTCATTCTCATCAAACATAGCATCCCCAAGCTTGGGCCTTTTCATGTCATAAGCATAATCACTCTCATCATCAATAGTATAGCAATTATCATATTATTCCAAGCAAGTGCAAAAAAGATTTTCAAGATCATAAGAAGTATCATTATCTTCCCAATCATAATCATCACAACAAGAAATAGGCATAACGAGATCATCATCAAGTGCATCTTCTTCCACAATTATTTTTGATTCATTTTCATGAGGCACAACAATAATAGGAGCAACATTATTTGGGAGAGATATCTTTTTACCTCTCTTCCTTTTTCTTTTCTTCTTCTTCACCACATCATGTGTGGGTTCAATCCTCTTTTTGGAGCTCCTTATTAATGAGATTGGTTGAATAGAAGGCTCCTCCTCGTTACTTGATTCATCATAAGAAATAGTAGGAGGATATTGGGAAGTCTCTTCCCTTTCATTAGTATTCTCTTCATCTTCTATTAGTTTTCTTTTCTTTATATAATTGGCAATATAATGATTTTCAATGCAATTCACTGCACAATACATATAAATTTCTTCTAGATCAATATCGAGGAATTTCTCTAGGTTATATTCTGGAATAATTTTAGTTTGACGTGCCATTTCTTCATAACCCAAAAGCAAACTAAGTTCATTATGATGTGCAAGGGAAATCAAGTCATCACAATTTTTGGAAATGATTAGATCATGAAACAATTTGCATCGGATAGTTAAGTGACCACATTCATTGCAAGGTTCGCAAGTACGGCTAAGAAAATTTAAATTTTCAGCACAAACATCTAGCCTTTCTTGCAACCATTTAGTTTCTAAGTACTTATGCCTCTTGCAAAATCTATCTTCCCTATTTGGTGTGTACTTGCAAACTCTATGCACTCCACAAAAATCGACATGCTTATAAGAGACATTTTCATCATGACTAGTGCAATCATCATTAGTACTATGGATATTCAAGGAGTTCATACAAAAACATTGCAATCATGCTCATCATTCAAAGATTTAGTGCCAAACATTTTAATGCATTCTTTCTTCTAACACTTTGGCACAATTCTCCTTTCCATCATACTCGCTAAAGATATTAAAAAGATGAACCGTATGAGGCAAACTCAATTCCATATTTTTTTGTAGTTTTCTTTTATAAACTAAACTAGTGCTAAAACAAGAAATAAAAAGATTTGATTGCAAGATCTAAAGATATACCTTCAAGCGCTAACCTCCCCGGCAATGGCGCCAGAAAAGAGGTTGATGTCTACTACATGATGATACGTCTCCAACGTATCTATAATTTTTGATTGCTCCATGCTACTTTATCTACTGTTTTGGACTATATTGGGCTTTATTTTCCACTTTTATATTATTTTTGGGACTAACCTATTAATCGGAGGCCCAGCCTAGAATTGCTATTTTTTGCCTATTTCAGTATTTCGAGGAAACAGAATATCAAACGGAGTCCAAACGGAATAAAACCTTCGGGAACGTGATCTTCTCACCGAACATGATCCAGGAGACTTGGACCCTACTCCAAGAAGTTTCCGGGGAGGTCACGAGGGTGGAGGGCGCCCCCCTGGGTGCGCCCCCTACCTCGTGGGCCCCCCGGAGCTCCACCGACGTGCTCCTTCCTCCTATATATACCTACGTACCCCCATTAGACCAAGGGGAGCCAAAAACCTAATTTCACCGCCGCAACTTCCTGTATCCACGAGATCCCATCTTGGGGCCTGTTCCGGAGCTCCGCCGGAGAGGGCATCCATCACGGAGGGCTTCTACATCAACACCATAGCCCTTCTGATGAAGTGTGAGTAGTTTACTTTAGACCTTCGGGTCCATAGCTAGTAGCTAGATGGCTTCTTCTCTCTTTTTGGATCTCAATACAATGTTCTCCCCCTCTCTCGTGGAGATCTATTCGATGTAATCTTCTTTTTGCGGTGTATTTGTTGAGATCGATGAATTGTGGGTTTATGATCCAACTTATCTATGAATAATATTTGAATCTTCTCTGAATTCTTTTATGTATGATTGAGTTATCTTTGCAAGTCTCTTCGAATTATCCGTTTGGTTTGGCCAACTAGATTGGTAGTTCTTGCAATGGGAGAAGTGCTTAGCTTTGGGTTCAATCTTGCGGTGTCCTTACTCAGTGACAGAAAGAGTTGCAAGGCACGTATTGTATTGTTGCCATCGAGGATAACAAGATGGGGTATTTATCATATTGCATGAATTTATTCCTCTACATCATGTCATCTTGCTTAACGCGTTACTCTGTTTTTAACTCAATACTCTAGATGCATGCTGGATAGCGGTCGATGAGTGGAGTAATAGTAGTGCAGGCAGGAGTCGGTCTACTTGTCACGGACGTGATGCCTATATACATGATCATACCTAGATAACCTCATAACTATGCTAAATTATATCAATTGCTCAACAGTAATTTGTTCACCCACCGTAGAATATCTATGCTCTTGAGAGAAGCCACTAGTGAAACCTATGGCCCTCGGGTCTATTCTCATCATATCAATCTCCATTACTTTATTTTACTTGTTTTGCTTTTACTTTTCACTTTGCATCTTTATACCAAAAATACCAAAAATATTATCTCTATCAGATCTCACTCTCGTAAGTGACCGTGAAGGGATTGACAACCCCTAAGCGTTGGTTGCGAGTTGATACCGTTTTGTGCAGGTACGAGGGACTTGCGTGTGACCTCCTACTGGATTGATACCTTGGTTCTCAAAAACTGAGGGAAATACTTACGTTACTATGCTGCATCACCCCTCCTCTTCGGGGAAAACCAACGCTAGCTCGAGACGTAGCAAGAAGGATTTCTGCCGCCGTTGCCAGGGAGGCCTACGCCAAGTCAAGTCAAGATTTACTCTCCCGTCAACGAGCCATTTCTGGCGCCGTTGCCGGGGAAGCCTACGCAAAAGTCAACATACCAAGTACCCATCACAATCTCTATCTCTCGCATTACATTATTTGCCATTTGCCTCTCGTTTTCCTCTCCCCCACTTCACCCTTGCCGTTTTATTCGCCCTCTCTTTCCCTTTGCCTTTTGTTTGCTCGTGTGTTAGTTTGTTTGCTTGTTCATCACGATGGCCTTACCTAATTTTGGTGATCTTCACCTTAAAAGGCTAGAAGATATTGAAAACGATGTCAGGAAGTTTATGGTCTTGCAATTTGAGCATACTAATTTCTTTAGAAATGAGCTTAAGGAACAAAAGAGTTTTATGAGTTATATGAATAAAGAGCTCGATGATATGTCCAAAGAATTTGATGGTGTAAGAGCCCAAATTGCTCATCTTGAAAAAATGACCGCTGAAATTTCGGATATGCAAGCCACCTTAGTCAATAAGATGGCCGCTAAACCGAATTCCTATGAAAATCAAGATGAAGATCTGAAAGTTATTGATGTGTCCCCTATTAAATCGTTGTTTTGCAATGTGAATCTTGATGAATCTGATTATGATCTTCCCTTACCTAGAAGGCGTTCTAAGAATTCTGAGTTTTTAGATCCTGATGATGAAATTGATAAAAAAGGGATTGAAAGAAATAAAAATCTAGATATTGCTAAACCCACTATTTTGGATCTAAAGGAATTTAACTATGAAAACTGCTCTTTAATTGATTGTATTTCCTTGATGCAATCTGTGTTAAATTCTCCTCATGCTTATAGTCGAAATAAGGCCTTTACCGAACACATTGTTGACGCCTTAATGCAATCTTATGAAGAAAAGCTTGAGTTGAAAGTTTCTATCCCTAAAAAACTCCATGATGAGTGGGAACCTACAATTAAGATTAAAATTAAAAATTACGAGTTTTATGCTTTGTGTGATTTGGGTGCTAGTGTCTCTACTATCCCCAAAGCTTTGTGTGATTTGCTAGATTTCCGTGACTTTGATGATTGCTCTCTAAACTTGCATCTTGCGGATTCCACTATTAAAAAGCTTATGGGAAGAATTAATGATGTTCTTATTGTTGCAAATAGGAATTATGTGCCCGTAGATTTTATCGTTCTTGATATAGATTGCAATCCTTCATGTACTATTATTCTTGGTAGAACTTTCCTTAGAACGATTGGTGCAATTATTGATATGAAGGAAGGGAATATTAAATTCCAATTTCCCTTAAAGAAGGGCATGGAACACTTCCCTTGAAAAAAATAAAATTACCATATGAATCTATCATGAGAGCCACTTATGGATTGCCTACCAAAGATGGCAATACCTAGATCAATCAATGCCTAGCTAGGGGCGTTAAACGATAGCGCTTGTTGGGAGGCAACCCAATTTTATTTTGTGTTTTTCGTTTTTGGTTCTGTTTAGGAATAAATAATCCATCTAGATTCTGTTTAGATGTGGTTTTATCTTTTAATTAGTGTTTGTGCCAAGTTAAACCTATTAGATCTTCTTGGAAGATAGTTATTTGATCTTGCTGTAATTTCCAGAATCTTTGTGCTCAGTGCCCGAATTGTCAAAAATCACCAGAACGTGATAAAATAGTGATTCCAATTGCTGATGATCAATAAACAAATTTCCCAGGTCGTCTAATCTTGGTAGAATTTTTTGGGTTCCAGAAGTTTGCATTAGTAACAGATTACTACAGACTGTTCTGTTTTTGACAGATTCTGTTTTGCGTGTGTTGTTTGCTTATTTTGATGAATCTATGGCTAGTAAAATAGTTTATAAACCATAGAGAAGTTGGAATACAGTAGGTTTAACACCAATACAAATAAAGAACAAGTTCACTACAGTACCTTAAAGTAGTCTTTTGTTTTCTTTCTCTAACGGAGCTCACGCGATTTCTATTGAGTTTTGTGTTGTGAAGTTTTCAAGTTTTGGGTGAATTGTTTTGATGGATTATGGAACAAGGAGTGGCAAGAGCCTAAGCTTGGGGATGCCCATGGCACCCCCAAGATAATCCAAGGACACCAAAAAGTCAAAGCTTGGGGATGCCCCGGAAGGCATCCCCTCTTTCGTCCACTTCCATCGGTAATTTACTTGGAGCTATATTTTTATTCACCACATGATATGTGTTTTGCTTGGAGCGTCTTTTATTATTTGTGTCTTTGCTTGTTAGTCTACCACAATCATCCTTGCTGTACACACCTTTTGAGAGAGCCATGTATGAATTGAAATTTGTTAGAATACTCTATGTGCTTCACTTATATCTTTTGAGCTTGATAGTTTGCTCTATGTGCTTCACTTATATCTTTTTGAGCGTGATAATTTTTGCTCTAGTGCTTCACTTAGATCTTTTAGAGCACGGTGGTGGTTTGTTTTAAAGAAACTTGATCTCTCATGCTTCACTTAGATTATTTTGAGAGTCGTTAATAGCATGGTAATTTGCTTAATGTTAATATACTTGGTATTCAAGATATGTGAAACTTTCTTTTTAGTGGGTTGAATACTAAGATAAGTTTGATGCTTGATAATTGTTTTGAGATATGGAGGTGATAATATCATAGTCGTGATAGTTGAGTAGTTGTGAATTTGAGAAATACTTGTGTTGAAGTTAGCAACTCCCGTAGCATGCACGTATGGTTAAAGTTGTGTAACAAATTTGAAGCATGAAGTATACCTGGCTTGTGCATCCTTATGAGTGGCGGTCGGGGACGAGCGATGGTCTTTTCCTGCCAATCTATCCCCCTAGGAGCATGCACATAGTACTTGATTTTTGATGACTTCTAAATTTTTGCAATAAGTATATGAGTTCTTTTGACTAATGTTGGGTCCATGGATTATACACACTTTTACCTTTCCACCATTTGCTAGCCTCTTCGGTACCATGCATTGCCCTTTCTCACATTGAGAGTTGGTGCAAACTTCGCCGGTGCATCCAAACCCCGTGATATGATACGCTCTTTCACACATAGACCTCCCTATATCTTCCTCAAAACAGCCACCATACCTACCTATCATGGCATTTCCATAGCCATTCCGAGATATATTGCCATGCAACTTCCACCATCATCATCATCATCATGACATGCTTTACTTTTGTCATATTGCCATTGCATGATCTTGTAGTTGACATCGTATTTGTGGCAAAGCCACCATGCATTATTTTTCATACGTGTCACTCTTGATTCATTGCACCATCCCGGTACACCGCCGGAGGCATTCATATAGAGTCATATCTTGTTCTAGTATCGAGTTGTAATCATTATGGTGTAATCAATAGAAGTGTGATGATCATCATTATTAGAGCATTGCCCAATCAAAAAAAGAGAAAGGCCAAAAAGAAAAAAAGAAAGGCCCAAAAAAAAGAAGGAGAAAATAAAAAGGGCAATGCTACTATCTCTTTTTCCACACTTGTGCTTCAAAGTAGCACCTTGTTCTTCATGTAGTGAGTCTCATATATTGTGCTTCAAAGTAGCACCATGATTTTCATATAGTGAGTCTCATAAGTTGTCTTGTTCATACTAGTGGGAATTTTTCATTATAGAACTTGGCTTGTATATTCCAACGATGGGCTTCCTCAAAATGCCCTAGGTCTTCATGAGCAAGCAAGTTGGATGCACACCCACTAGTTTTCTTTTGTTGAGCATTCTTAGCTCTAGTCCATCCGTTGCATGGCAATCCCTACTCCTTGCATTAACATCAATTGATGGGCATCTCCATAGCTCATAGATTAGCCTCGTTGATGTGAGACTTTCTCCTTTTTTGTCTTTTCCACACAATCCCCATCATCATATTCTATACCACCCATAGTGCTATGTCCATGGCTCGCGCTCATGTATTCCGTGAAGGTTGAAAAAGTTTGAGATTATTTGAGTATGTGTCACATCCCTAGTTCTGGCCTGACCTATGCTTGCTTCCATCTGTGCATCATGTTTAAATTTTTGAAACTTGAACTGAGGAATTCAGAAGCCTCAAAACCCTAAATAAAAGAAGGGCAAAAACCCTAAAATCTCATTCATTGTTCCAAAATGCTCTTCTTAGATGTTTAATATTTTTGGCAAGGGTTTTGATCCAAACCAAAAATAATGAACATTTTAAAAGGATTTATTTTTTGGGACTTTGAATTTAAATCATTAGCTATTTGAATTTGAATTATATTCATATAACTAGAATATAATTTCAAATACCCCTGAAATATTTTATGAGCTTTTGGAAAAGTCCATCTAGCCAAATAAAAATATTCAGAGGAGTTTTTGGCATGTTTGAATTATTTTAAATTCAAAACAGTGGCAAAAGAATTAAATAAAAATAAAACAGAACAGAAAATTAAAAAAGGGAGCAGAAGCCTACCTGGCGCTCACCTGGTAGCCAAACCGGCCCAGCACTGTAGCTGGCCGGCCCAGCCCGCCACCGCTACCCCCTGTCGTCTTCCTCCCTCGCCAGAAGGACAGAGGCGAGGCGTGGCGAGCGCCGATGCTGCCCCGGCCACGTCCTGCTTGCCGCCTTCTCCCCGACGCGTCTAGATGGCGCCACGCACCTCCCTGCCTCTCTCCCTCACTCTCCCGCGCTCTCACCCCCTTCCCCTTCCTCTGCTCTCTCTCGCGCGCAGCCCGAGCAGAGCTCATCGCCGCCGCTCGCCGTTGCCGCACCCAGAGCCTCCCCCTCGACCCCTCGGTGTGCCCAGCAGCTCGGCTACCTCGCCCTCATCCTCTCCCCCGAGTCAAGCGACCTCGGACGCCCTGCATCGCCGTCATCGAGCCGTCTTCTTCACGCACGGCCGCCGGATGCCGCTTGTCGATTCGCCGCCTCCGACGCCTCCCCGAGACCACCGAGCTGCTCATCGACCTCGCTGTGAGCCTCCGTGCAGAACCCCTCTCTTTCCCCTCGCGTTTGCGAGCTCTAGGCCATAGCTCCGTCGCGGCCGAACTCCGGCCGCCGCTGACCTCGTCGCCGCCGTCACTGCAGCCACTGGAGCTCCCACCCGAGTACACCAGTGTGCTCAGCGCGCCTCCACGAACCTGCAGCTACCAGTAGCTCCGCCTCCCGTGCCCTCTAGCACCATACTCGGCTGCTCCCGAACGCCGGCCGCCGCCACGAGCTCGACTCCGGTGAGCTCGAACCACCCCAACCCCTCCCATTTGGCTCTCTGGATGCGCAAGAGCGAGGGCTATGCCCTGGTGCCCTCAGCGCGCCAATCCGACGCCCTAGCGCAAGTCCGGCGTGCCCCCGCCGTGTTCTGTGGTCGCCGTCGGCTGGTCTCCGACGTGCTGACGTGGCGCCGTCGTTAGGGGCTAATGACCCTGCTAATTAACCCCTGTGACACTGACAGCTGGGCCCCGCCGTCTAATTAATCGTAGATTAGTTTCTATTTAGTTTTAACTAATGTCAGTGGGCCCACGCGTCAGCTTTGACTAAGCTGACGTGGCTGTTGACTGGGCCCACATGTCAGCGACACTAATCAGCCCCAGTCACTGACTAGTGGACCCCACTGGTCAGGTTTGACCTGAACCTGCCCTGTTGACCTGATGACGTCAAGGTGATGTCATGCTGACGCATTAAATGATTTTCTGGATTTAAAATAAATCAGAAAATCCAGAAAATTGTATAAACTTCTAAAATTCATAGAAATTCAACCGTAACTCCAAATTAAATAAATTATATATGAAAAATTATCAGAAAAATTCAAGGAATCCATCTGTACCATTTTCATGCATGTTTGAACAATGTTTGTCCTCTGTTTTGGACAAAACAAATAAAGGGCATTTAAATAATCATATATGGAGTTGGAATTTGAATCATGTATTCAAACCAACTTCATTTAAATCATAGCCAAGTGCATTAGCCCAAAACACATTCATATTGCCATGTCATAGCATGCATCATATTGTGCATTGCATTGATCGTGTTTCTTCTGTGTTTGCCGGTGTTGTTCCCCTCGATAGACGCTGTACCGATGATGTGATCATTGACACCGATGAAGACTCAATGTTATCTTCAGAAGTGCCAGGCAAGCAAAACCCCCTTGTTCATTTTGATACAATCCCACTCTCTCGCTCCTGCTCTCTTTTACTGCATTAGGACAACAACGATATATTTGTTACTTGCTGCGGTAGCTGAACCCCTTTATCCTTTGCATGACCTGTCATTGCCACAGTAAATAGATGAAATCCACTAGCATGAGTAGGAGTTGTTTGAGCCCTGTTATGCCTACTCATTCATGTTTGTTTGTCATGCCTGCTACTGCTTAGAGTTGAGTCAGGTCTGATTCATCGGGGATGAATCAGAGGTGTGTGAACATGTCCTACTGTTGAGTGCTAAGTGTGTGAACACGATTTGGTAAAGGTAGCGGTGAGAGGCCATGTAGGAGTACATGGTGGGTTGTCTCATTGCAGCCGTCCTCAGGAACTGAGTTCTGTGTTCGTGATCCATGAACAGCTACTACCACACATTGGGCTCCGGGCGCTCCAAGCTCTCTCAACTTATTAATCAACTTGATCTTTGTCCAGTAGTTGCAACTAGTTTCTGGTGTTTGTAGGTAGTGTTAGTAGTCTACCAAGTGGCACCCGGTACAGGTGGGCTTGGGACAGACTAGGCACAGTGGCCCAGTGTACCAAGTGGCACCCGGTTGGTGGGCTTGGGAACCCTGCACACATTGTTTGGGGCCGTAAGCGACACCGCGGCCGGATCTCCTTGCGGATGGAACCCGAATAGGCGATAAACCTGGACTAGAGACTTGTTCGGTTAGTCAGGTCGTGGCCAACTCCCTCGCCCGGCTTCCGCTTGAAGGTTGCCGAGGTACATGACGTGTACAGGGCGGTAAGTGGCGGGAGCGTGTGTGAAGAAGTACACCCCTACAGGGTTATCATTATCTATTCGAATAGCCGGATTCCTCGGATATGGAAACTTGGACCCCTTGCATAGTTCATAGACAAGTGAAAGTGGATACTCTAAAATACGAAAGATAAGCGTGAGTGCTATGGATGGCGTTCTCATAGGGAGATGGGAGCAGATCCATAGTGGTGTATTGATATGGTGAATATGTGGACTCGTGTGCGCCACCTCAAAAGAGTTACTTGCAGTCGTAGTTCAGGTTAGCCACCGAGTCAAAGCTGGCTTGCTGCAGTTAAACTCCACCACCCCCTTTGTTGGTAATGATGCATATGTAGTTAGATCTGATGTAAGTCTTGCTGGGTACATTTGTACTCACGTTTGCCTATTTTATGTTTTGCAGAGAGACAACAGTCTCGCTAGTAGTACCGTGTGGACTTCGACGTTTAGCTTGTTACCTCAGCTACGATCTTGTGCCCTCGGTAGGATCTGGTAGATAGTCAGGCTTCTCAGCCTCTTTCATTTATAGTTGTCTGTACTCAGACATGATAGCTTCCGTTTGTGCTTTGACTTGTATGCTCTGATTGTTGGGTCATGAGACCCATGTTTGTAATATCTCGCTCCTCGGAGCCTATTGAATAAAACTACTGAGTCGTAGAGTCATTTTGTGATGCCATGTTGTATTGCACATATCGAGCATATTGTGTGTATGTTATTGAAATGCTTGGTATGTGTGGGATCTGACTATCTAGTTGTTTATCTTTAGTAGCCTCTCTTACCGGGAAATGTCTCCTAGTGTTTCCACCGAGCCATGGTAGCTTGCTACTGCTCCGGAACACTTAGGCTGGCCGGCATGTGTCCTTCTTCGTTCCTGTGTCTGTCCCTTCGGGGAAATGTCACGCGATGAATACCGAAGTCCTGTTAGCCCGCTACAGCCCGGTTCACCGGAGTCCTGCTAGCCCAGTGCTACAGCCTGGATTCACTCGCTGATGACTGACACGTTCGATGCTGGGTCATGGATGCCTGTCCCTGTAAGTTTGTGCCACTTTGGGTTTACGACTAGCCATGTCAGCCCGGGCTCCTTATCATATAGATGCTAGCGACACTGTCATATACGTGTGCCAAAAGGCGCAAACGGTCCCGGGTAAAGGTAAGGCGACACCCGTGGCAATACCGTGCGTGAGGCCGCAAAGTGATATGAGGTGTTACATGCTAGATCGATGTGGCATTGAGTCGGGGTCCTGACAGTATGAAACAATTGCTTGGCTTGTCATCGGGGGTATAGAAGTTGGGAACATCTTCGTGTGACAAAAATGAAGCATAGCCTAACTATATGATTTTGTAGGGATGAACTTCCTTTGGCCATGTTATTTTGAGATGACATAATTGTTTGATTAGTATTCTTGAAGTATTATCATTTTTATGTCAATATGAACTTTTGTCTTGAACCTTTCGGATCTGAATATTCATACCATTATTAAGAAGATTTACATTGAAATTATGCCAAAGTATCACTCCGCATCAAAAATTCTCTTTTTATCATTTACCTACTCGAGGACGAGCAGGAATTAAGCTTGGGGATGCCTGATACGTCTCCAACGTATCTATAATTTTCGATTGCTCCATGCTACTTTATCTACTGTTTTGGAATATATTGGGCTTTATTTTTCACTTTTATATTATTTTTGGGACTAACCTATTAACCGGAGGCCCAGCCCAGAATTGCTGTTTTTTGCCTATTTCAGTATTTCGAGGAAACATAATATCAAACGGAGTCCAAACGGAATGAAACCCTCGAGAACGTGATCTTCTCACAGAACGTGATCTAGGAGACTTGGACCCTACTCCAAGAAGTTTCCGGGGAGGTCACGAGGGTGGAGGGCGCCCCCCCCCCCGGGCGCCCCCCTACCTCGTGGGCCCCTCGGAGCTCCACCGACGTGCTCCTTCCTCCTATATATACCTACGTACCCCCATTAGACCACGGGCAGCCAACAACCTAATTTCACCGCCGCAACTTACTGTATCCACGAGATCCCATCTTGGGGCCTGTTCCGGAGCTCCGCTGGAGAGGGCATCCATCACGGAGGGCTTCTACATCAACACCATAGCCCTTCCGATGAAGTGTGGGTAATTTACTTCAGACCTTCGGGTCCATAGCTAGTAGCTAGATGGCTTCTTCTCTCTTTTTGGATCTCAATACAATGTTCTCCCCCTCTCTCGTGGAGATCTATTCGATGTAATCTTCTTTTTGCGGTGTGTTTGTTGAGAACGATGAATTGTGGGTTTATGATCCAACTTATCTATGAATAATATTTGAATCTTCTCTGAATTCTTTTATGTATGATTGAGTTATCTTTGCAAGTCTCTTCGAATTATCCGTTTGGTTTGGCCAACTAGATTGGTAGTTCTTGCAATGGGAGAAGTGCTTAGCTTTGGGTTCAATCTTGCGGTGTCCTTACTCAGTGATAGAAAGAGTTGCAAGGCACGTATTGTATTGTTGCCATCAAGGATAACAAGATGGGGTATTTATCATATTGCATGAATTTATTCCTCTACATCATGTCATCTTGCTTAAGGCGTTACTCTGTTTTTAACTTAATACTCTAGATGCATGCTGGATAGCGGTCGATGAGTGGAGTAATAGTAGTAGATGCAGGCAGGAGTCGGTCTACTTATCACGGACGTGAGCCTATATACATGATCATACCTAAATAACCTCATAACTATGCTAAATTCTATCAATTGCTCAACAGTAATTTGTTCACCCACCGTAGAATATCTATGCTCTTGAGAGAAGCCACTAGTGAAACCTATGGCCCCCGGGTCTATTCTCATCATATCAATCTCCATTACTTTATTTTACTTGTTTTGCTTTTACTTTTCACTTTGCATCTTTATACCAAAAATACCAAAAATATTATCTCTATCAGATCTCACTCTCGTAAGTGACCGTGAAGGGATTGACAACCCCTAAGCGTTGGTTGTGAGTTGCTACCGTTTTGTGCAGGTACGAGGGACTTGCGCATGACCTCCTACTGGATTGATACCTTGGTTCTCAAAAACTGAGGGAAATACTTACGCTACTGTGCTGCATCACCCCCTCCTCTTCGGGGAAAACCAACGCTAGCTCGAGACGTAGCACACAACCTTCTTCTTGTAGACGTTGTTGGGCCTCCAAGTGCAGAGGTTTGTAGGACAGTAGCAAATTTCCCTCAAGTGGATGACCTAAAATTTATCAATCCATAGGAGGCGTAGGATGAAGATGGTCTCTCTCAAACAACCGTGCAACCAAATAACAAAGAGTCTCTTGTGTCCCCAACACACCCAATACAATGGTAAATTGTATAGGTGCACTAGTTCGACGAAGAGATGGTGATACAAGTGGTATATGGATGGTAGATAAAGGTTTTTGTAATCTGAAAATATAAAAACAGGAAGGTAACTAATGATAAAAGTGAGCACAAACGGTATTGCAATGCATTTAAACAAGGCCTAGGGTTCATACTTTCACTAGTGCAAGTTCTCTCAATAATAATAACATAATTGGATCATATAACTATCCCTCAACATGCAACAAAGAGTCACTCCAAAGTCACTAATAGCGGAGAACAAACGAAGAGATTATTGTAGGGTACGAAACCACCTCAAAGTTATCGTTTCTGATCGATCTATTCAAGATTCCGTAGTAAAATAACATGTAGCTATTCTTTCTGTTCAATCTATCATAGAGTTCGTACTAGAATAACACCTAAAGACACAAATCAACCAAAACCCTAATGTCACCTAGATACTCCAATGTCACCTCAAGTATCCGTGGGTATGATTATACGATATGCATCGCACAATCTCAAATTCATCTATTCACCAACACAAAGAACTTCAAAGAGTGCCCCAAAGTTCCTACCGGAGAGTCAAGATGAAAATGTGTGCCAGCCCCTATGCATAGGTTCATGGGCGGAACCCGCAAGTTGATCACCAAAACATACATAAAGTGGATCAATAGAATACCGCATTGTCACCATGGGTATCCCACGCAAGACATACATCAAGTGTTCTCAAATCCTTAAAGACTCAATCCGATAAGATAACTTCAAAGGGAAAACTCAATCCATTACAAGAGATTAGAGGGGGAGAAACATCATAAGATCCAACTATAATAGCAAAGCCCGCGATACATCAAGATCGTACCACCTCAAGAACACGAGAGAGATAGATCAAACACATAGCTACTGGTACATACCCTCAGCCCCGAGGGAGAACTACTCCTTCCTCGTCATGGAGAGCACCGGGATGATGAATATGGCCACCGGAGGGGGATTCCCCCCTCCGACTGGGTGCCGGAACGGGTCTAGATTGGTTTTTGGTGTCTACGGAGGCTTCTGGCGGCGGAACTCCCGACCTATTGTGCTCATAGAAGTTTTTAGGGTATATGGGTAAATATATAGGAGGAAGAAGTACGTCGGTGGATCTCCGGGCTGTCCACGAGGCAGGGGGCGCGCCCAAGGGGGTGGGCATGCCCCCACCCTCGTGGGCAGCCCGAGACTCTCCTGGTCCATCTCCGATACTCTGTGCGCTTCTTCTGGTCCAAAAATAAGTTCTGCGAAGTTTCAGGTCAATTGGACTCCGTTTGATTTTCCTTTTCTGTGATACTCTAAAACAAGGAAAAAACAGAAACTGGCACTGGGTTGTAGGTTAATAGGTTAGTCCCCAAAAATCATATAAAATAGCGTATAAATGCATATAAAACATCCAAGGTTGATAATATAATATCATGGAACAATCAAAATGTATAGACATGTTGGAGTCGTATCATGCATTCACACACATGTTGAATCAAAATGATCGGAATGACAATCACAAAGGTTTTTTAAAGTAAATTGCTAGACCAATGGAATTAACCAGAATGTAAGTATGCAAGAATTCCCAGAACAACAGGCTGTTGAGGATTTTCGAAAGATCAAATAGTATTTCGAAGAATTTTGTGAAACACATGATCAACTGGGAATGAACGAATCCTCGATAAGTGTGAGGGATTATCCGTAGGGGTATTTCTGCGGCAAAGAGCTGCAAAGCGGTGGGTACAAAGGATTTCGAATTATCGAAGAAATTTTCAGGGTATCAAGTAATAACAGGGGCAACTGGGAACGAAGGTAAGAATGACAAGTGTAAGCAGTTATACATAAGGAATTGTCGGTGGTCGGGAATAGCAAAAGTGGTGGGCACAAGGTCTCAAGAGTATAATGGAGAGTATCTTCGAAATCTTCTGGTGAAGTAGGCCATCATCTGGAATGAAGGGGCTCTCCAGGAGAAAGTATTTACGAGAACCTAGAGTTAGAGTTAGCAAAATCATTTAACCCGAATAGAAGAGAGATCAGAGTCCTAGAGTATAGACGAGGAGTAAAAGATCCTAGTACCACCCAATGGCGACGTGGGCCCATAAGACACACAACCATGTTAGTAAAAAGTTTTGCAAGGTCTAGACTCGACTTTGGCCAAGGAGTTTGGAAGGGGGATTCCTATAGGCAGTCGGCTCAGATACCAACTTGTGACGCCCCCGATTCAATCGTACACTAATCATACACGCAAACGTGTACGATCAAGATCAGGGACTCACGGGAAGATATCACAACACAACTCTAGACACAAATTAAAATAATACAATCTTTATATTACAAGCCAGGGGCCTCGAGGGCTCGAATACATAAGCTCGAAAGCACAAGAGTGAGTGGAAGCAATAATATCTGAGTACAGACATAAGTTAAACAAGATTCCTTTAAGAAGGCTAGCACAAAAGTAGCAATGTTCGAAAAGGCAAGGTCTCTTGCCTGGGACCTCCTAACTACTCCTCGAAGTCGAACTCCATGTAGAATCATCCTCGGTGTCCTCTGGCTCCTGGACTCCATCATATGATCGCAATAACCGGGTATAGAAAGGGGAAAAGGGGGGAGCAAAGCAACCGTGAGTACTCTTCCAAAGTACTCACAAGCAAGGAGCTACACTACATATGCATGCATTGGTATCAAATGGAAAAGGGGTAGCATATGTGGACTGAACTGCAGAATGCAGGAATAAGAGGGGGATAGCTAGTCCTATCAAAGAATACGCTTCTGGTAACCTCCATCTTGCAGCAGAAGAAGAGAGTAGAAGGTAAGTTCACCAAGTAACATCGCATAGCGTAATCCTACCCAGTGACCCTCCCCTCGTCGCCCTGTGAGAGAGCGATCACCGGTTGTATCTGGCACTTGGAAGGGTGTGTTTTATTAAGTATCCAGTTTTAGTTGTCATAAGGTCAAGGTACAACTCCGGGTTGTCCTTTTACCGAGGGACACGGCTATTCGAATAGATAAACTTCCCTACAGGGGTGCACCACATTTCCCAACACACTCGATCCCCTTTGTCCAGACACACTTTTCTGGGTCATGCCCGGCCTCGGAAGATCAACACGTCGCAACCCTACCTAGGCACAATAGAGAGGTCAGCATGCCGGTCTAAATCCTATGGCGCAGGGGTCTGGGCCCATTGCCCAATACACACCTGCACGTTGCGTACGCGGCCGGCGAGCAGACCTAGCCTCCCTTATACAAGAGCAGGCGTTCCAGTCCAACCCGGCGCGCGCCGCTCAGTCGCTGACGTCAAGAAGGCTTCGGCTGATACCACGACGTCGAGTGCCCATAACTGTTCCCGCGTAGTTGGTTAGTGCGTATAGGCCAATGGCCAGACTCAGATCAAATACCCAGATCTCGTTAAGCGTGTTATTTTGAAATAACCATGGACGCCGACCAGGGCCAGGCCCACCTCTCTCCTAGGCGGTCTCAACCTGCCCTGTCGCTCCGCCACAAAGATTCACTCAGAGGGCCGTCGGGGCAAATGTCCTTTCGGACCCAATCCGTGAATCACTCGCGGGTACTCTACGAGCTGACCTGACTTTAGTCACCACCTGTATAGTATGTATGCATGTATATACCCATGATCAACTCCTGAGTGATCATGGCCCGATAGTATAGCATGTAGGGCCACTGATGGAATACTAGCATCCTATACTAAGCATTTAGGATTGCAGGTAAGGTATGAATAACTGGAGCAACAACGACAGGATATGCATCAGGATAGGATTAACGGAAAGCAGTAACTTTCATGTAGAAACGGGGGGCTTGCCTGGTTGCTCTGGCAAGTAGGGGTCGTCAACAACGTAGTCGGACGGGGCACTAGCAGCGGCGTCAGTCTCGTAGTCTACCGGAGAGAAGAGGGGGAAGAAATAACGAATACAATGCAAAAAGATGCATAACGATGCATGACATGACAAGTAACGATGCTAGGTGTGCCCTAACGCAGTACAAGGTGATACCGGCGAAGGGGGAAAACATCCGGGAAAGTATCCCCGGTGTTTCGCATTTTCGGACAGATGAACCGGAGAGGGAAAGTTGCGTGTTCTCTATGCTAGGGATTCATGGCGGACGAACGGGCTGCGTATCCGGGTTCGTCTCGTCATTCTGAGCAACTTTCATGTAGAAAGTTTTTCCATCTGAGCTACGGTTTATTTTATATTGATTTTAAAAGATTTAAATCATTTTTAGCATTTATTTAATTCAACATTATCCAGAATATTGCTTGCTGATGTCAGCATGACGTCAGTAGTCAAACAGTCAGTTCACTAAGTCAAACTGACATGTGGGTCCCACTGTCACACTCCGATTATTTAACTAACAATTATTTAGGTTAATTGGTGATTAGGTTAATCCAATTATGATTAATTAACTTAATTAACTTAATTAATTATTGTAATTATTGTAATTATTGTAATTATTATTTTACTATTTTCTAATTCTCCTCTTTTTTAAACGTTCTGGGCCGTGGGCCCCATGTGTCATTGAGAGTAGTTTTAACAAGTGGTTTATTTTAAACAAAGGGTTAATT
This sequence comes from Triticum aestivum, assembly GCF_018294505.1. NCBI lineage: Eukaryota > Viridiplantae > Streptophyta > Magnoliopsida > Poales > Poaceae > Triticum > Triticum aestivum. Next base: position 279,609,604 of record NC_057803.1, on the reverse strand, counting down.
AAGTGGTGGGGTCCATATGTCATGGACATTTTAACATTTTAAACCGTAGACAATGGCCTAACTAATATGATTAGTGGGGGTAGACCTAAGTTAATTAATAGGCCGGCCGGCCCCACATCTCATAGGGCCAGCCCGGCCTCTTTGGCAGGCCATGCACGGGCACCGGGCGCCATCGACTAGGACTAGCAGCGGGCACGCAAGCCGGCGCCGGGTAGCGGCGACAAACACTAGTGGCGATGGTGGCTAGGAGCGGTAGCAGCAGGCAGCATGCCGGCGGGCACGGGCGCAACCCGGGCATAGCCGGTGCGCGGGCGACGACGGATGTACGACGGGGAGGCTGGGGCATCGTGAGTGCGGGCACGAGCCAGATCCAGTGAAGGGGAGAGAGGAGGGCAGACGGGGCTCACGGGGGGTGTCGCGTGCGAGCTCGAGGGGGTGCAGGGGTGGTCCGGTGAGGAGGGCTCCGTGCGGCTGTGGGGTCGGGCGGTGAGGTGACGGTGGCCACGTGGAAGATGGCGTCGAGCAGAACCGGGCGGTGGGGCGCGGTCATCGGGGTACAGCAGGGTCGATCCCGATCTAGGTGTAGTCGAGGTGGGGGCGGGCGCCATGCGGGAGGAGACGGAGAGGCGGGCGCCGGCGAGGGGTGGATGGAGGCGCCGGGCGGTGGCGGCGTGGCGAAGGGGGTCGGGGCCCTCTGCCCCGATCCAGACGGGGAAGGGGAGAGAGGCGTGTGGGAGGGAGCGAGTGGGGTTCGTGGGGGGAGTGGGAGAGATGGGTATAGGGTTCGGTCGGGTGTGGCCTATAGGCCAGGGGAACGGGGTGTGGGCCGGCCTGTGGGGTGGCCGACTGGGTCGGCGGGGTCGAGGCCCAGTTGGGGTTTGGGGCTATTCTCTTCTTCTTTTTTTTGTTCTGTTTCACCTTTTCCTTTTTTTCTTTTTTGAATGGTTATAGTTTTATAAAATACTCAAATGGTTCCTAAATTAGTATTACTATATTTACTACTGCCAAATTAATTTGGGTAGCTAAATAAAATAGTTTAACATCTTATAAATTAGTATTACTATATTTTCTTTTTTTCAGGCATTTATTTAATTGATTCTACTGATGTTTTATTTATTTTGGAGCATTTAAACATTTTATAAAAGTGTGGTTTCTCCACCATTATTACTTAGGATTTAATTGTCCCAGTTTGAACATTTTAGTTTTAATGTTTGAAAATTTTTGATGTTTGTCTTTATTTTAAATTTGAATTTGAATCATTTTTGAACCACTGCGAGATTAACAACAATAACTGAGGTGACGTGGCATCATTAGCATGGAATTACTGTAGCTTAATTATCCGGGCGTCACATGTTAACATCATCTATTCAAATAGCTGCATCTGCGGTAAAGGACCTCTGGGTTGCCTATACAATTCATAGACAAGTGAAAGTGGATACTCTAAAATGCGCAAGATAAGCGTGAGTGCTATGGATGGCGTTCTCGTAGATAGTTACTTGCAGATCCATAGTGTGTATTGATTCATGAATATGTGGACTCGTTTGCGCCACCTCAAAAGAGTTACTTGCAGACGTAGTTCAGGGTAGCCACTGAGTCAAAGCTGGCTTGCTGTAGTTAAACCCCACCATCCCTTTGTTGATACCGATGCATATGTAGATAGTTCTGATGTAAGTCTTGTTGGGTACATTTGTACTCACGTTTGCTTAATTTATGTTTTTGCAGATAGACTCTAGTCTCGCTAGTAGTTCCACGTGGACCTCGACGTTTAGCTTGTTACCTTAGCTACGATCTTGTGCCCTCGGCAGGGTCTTGTAGTTAGTTAGGCTTCTCAGCCTTTTTCATTTGTAGTTGTCTGTACTCAGAGAAGATAAGCTTCCGCATGTGCTATTGCTTGTATGACTTGAATGCTGTGTCATGAGAACCATGTTTTTAATATCTGACTCTTCGGAGTCCTATGAATAAATACTTTGAGTCGTAGAGTTTTGTTGTGATGCCATGTTGTATTTACATATCTCGAGAATATTGTGTGCATGATTGAAATGCTTGGTATGTGTGGGATCCGACAACCTAGTTGTCTATCCTTGGTAGCCTCTCTTATGGGGAAATGTAGTCTAGTGCTTCCATTGAGCCATGGTAGTCTACTACAGCCTGGTTTACCGGAGTCCTATTAGCCCAGTTGCTACTGCTCTGGAACACTTAGATTGGTCGGCATGTGTCCTTCTTTGATCATGTGGCTGTCCCTTCGGGGAAATGTCACGCGGTGTCTTTCGGAGTCCTGTTAGCATGATACAGCCCGGATTCCCGGAGTCCTGCTAGCCCAGTTGCTATAGCCCGAATTCACTCGCTGATGACCGACACGTTTGTTGATGGGTCATGTATGCCTGTCCCTGTAAGTTAGTGCCACTTTAGGTTCATGACTAGTCATGTCGCCCCGGTTTCTCTGTCATATGGATGCTAACGACACTATCATATATGTGAGCAAAAAGGCACAAACGGTCCTGGGCCAGGTAAGGTGACACCCGTGGGGATACCGTGCGTGAGGCCACAAAGTGATATGATGTGTTCCATGCTAGATCAATGTGGCTTAGGATCGGGGTCCTGACAGCTTTGGTATCAAAGCCTGACTGCTTGTAGGATTACCAAGCCAAACTAGTCGAAGTTGAGTCTAGAAATGCTTTAGTTATATACAAGAATTGATTCTGGAAGGGAACGTAAGGCTCTTTTTACTCCTTTACCTAATGCCCTTCTGATATGAGTCATCCTATTCTCTTCTACGAGGATTAAGAACTAGGCTTTCTCTTCTTTCTATCAGGTTCACGTGTTACTAATCCGTAAAATCTTAGGATTGTTGGTTCTAGGCCTTAGTTCAGTTTCTACTACTTTTAGTATGTTGTCACTTGAACCAGAACCTTGAGATGATGTTGTTAAGTGACTATGCAAATCCTTGTGAATGTCTCAAATCTTTTTCTGAGCATTTACAGCCGTTATGCTGTCCAAGTCATCCCACGTTTCTAAACAGTCTGATGCATTTGCAAATCTCTTCCACCTGTTCCTGATGTACTTTTGGGCCAGATTAAGCACAGTAAACGGTCTGTTTAGGTACTCTACTGCCTCGACATATAAGTTGGAGCTAGTATTATGACCCTAGGCATCCTGGAAAATCACCCAGTAATCTAGCAATGCCTTTTGTTCCCAGTGTGATGATTCTGCCGCCATGCATTCTCTAAAGCATCCCGTGATGCCATTTAGTTAGTATGTATTCTATTCCTGGGTTTTGAACCCGAGATTCACTCCACTCACCTCCTGTTGATATTGTTTGCTAGTTCCTTTAAGATATTAGTAACCTTTGCGATAGTCCTAGAGGTCCGTGGTATTTCTTCTTCCAAATACCATGAACTGCGTATAGCAGAAGTTCTTTGAACCAAAAGATCAAAACCAGAGTGCTCTTAATGAGTTCTCCATTCTACATTGTGAATCTGCCAGTTCTACCTTTCTGCATGGGTTATCCGAAAGAAATGTTGAGCTTTCCTTGACATACTAATCTATGCATCCACAACTCAATTGATAGTCTAGAGTATGTGTGCATTCCGACCATTGTCTATCAATTGATAGTCTAGAGTATGTGTGCATTCCGACCATTGTCTATCAATTGATAGTCTAGAGTATGTGTGCATTCGTTCGTCGATGCCTATTATTCTTGTGGTCTGTCAAGCCGTTCTATTCCGGAATGACTAGGAGAAACAAACTCCAGTACCTCATCCATATCTAGGATTGGGTCAAAGTAATTTTATTCCGCAGATTAAGAATGCCAATCCAGCTTCTAGTCTGTTCTACCGGGAGTATTACCCCATTTATATCAAAATGTCATGGGAATTGCACCACCTCCTATGAACTCTTGATATAGTGATACCTCTTGCCATCATTGTTCATTTCTTGGTCTCCGTGTTATTGAGGCCGGAATGTCGACAAGTGAACCGTGATGTGTGAAATCAATACTCCTAGCAACCCCGTTGCTCAGTAGTTAATGGACAATAATCTCATTCTTAGCGTGTTAGTATTGAATTATCATTCTAAGATTTATCGTGCGACCAAGTCCATTTTCCCTAGTGCACTCCTCGGTCAATGAGATAGGATTGTGTCAATCCATCACTCTCTTGATCACGTCGTCTTGCCTTGAAAAGCAAGATTAATCTCGAGCTTAGTAACATATCGATGGTTCATGATTTTCCGAATATCTTCTCGGTAGTATTACCTGGTTATCACCTGACCGCTATGTTGAGTTCGTGATCAAGTTGGTTTCTTGTAAAAAAACCCTTCTCGAAGAATCTGTGTTGAATACCCCTGAGCTAGTTGGTCAAGCTAAACAACAACTTGGAGAGTTGGAAGATAAAAGCTTGTCCAACTTAGTTCATTTCCAAAGGGATATCTTTGTGTGTGTGTGTGTGTGTTGAAGAAAGATGATATCTTCATCAATTGATCCACGTGATCAATTGTCGGCGCTATTGTCTTACAATCCTTTGATTTGAGTGTGGGCTATCGTCAAATCAAATGAGAACCAACAATGTTCGTAATGTTGTCCTACTCGTGGTTGTTTCCTCGAGCATACATCATTATATCTTTTGGGTCTGACCTTGTTCACATAGTTGTGGAATTCCATCTTCATGGAAGTATCGATGATTTGTTGTTGAGCTCATCAACATCATTTTATCTTGTTCATGATTCATGTCGAACATCTAAGTGGTGTTGGAAACTTTTGTAAGCATTTCTTCATGCTAGTTCATGAAGCATATGTTAGTTCAAAGAAGTGACTTCCTCTAATTCATGTGCATTTGATGCAAGTTGCCGCCGTGAATTCGAGAAAGTTTGTTTTTGCTTCCTTTGGAGTCATCCCAAGTGAGTCATGTAGGTGCGAAGTATTATATGGTTTGAAAGGCTCGCTACCTTCATTCCATATGTATTCCCTAGCACACCAAGCCACTGATTGACTTGTTCAAGGATAAGAAGTTCATCGATAAGTGCATAAGGACTTCGATATTCTTGATGATGGTTCCTTACCAGAACTTGATAGTGTTTTATTGTAAGAATACTCTGTGGTCATGCTTGTCTTGGACAATATGTTCACATGCATGTAGCAGAACCAGCTCATGTTTTGGAGCTTGCTACCATAGTCCATCTCCTGGGAATCTCGCAACGTAATCTCGTCGATTTGTGTTGCAAACTTTCATTTTTCTTTCTGGACTTGATGAGTCTGGAGTATCATGTTACCAACTAGATCTGAATTCTAGGCAGATATGATGGTTGGAACTTTTCCAAGATCTATTATATAGGTCCCGACAAGGTTGATGTTTTGGCCGACACACCTAGCCGGAAGATCTATCATTGTAGTATCTTGATTGAGCTATTTGACCATCTTCTCCATGAGGATTTAGTGCAACTTATTCTAGAAGTTGTTCCTCAGGGGTCGGTTTTCTCTCGATTTCCTCAATTATGCCATAACCTTTCAAACAGTGGAATCACTCTCTACTATTGAGTTTGTCCCAGTTACTAGAATCATTCCTAGCATTAGCATTTTGTTCCTAGCTTGCACCGCCATTGCGCCATTCAACCATGGACTACCCTTCTTGGTAATTTCTGGTCAGGATTATTTTCAAAATTGGTCCTACCATGGGTCCCATCCATTTCCGATGATAAGAAAAAATCATCCATTGCGTTGTCTTCAACAAGGTAGTCCACATCATCCATTCTAGTCCGGGTATGCCATCCCTTCGTACTCCACCAAACGATTGTTGTGTTTTGCCTTAGGCTGGTGTAAAGAGTTTCAATGATCTCTGAATCAAAAGTAATTCTTTTTGCCACTTAAGGGAATATTTCTGCGAGTCATCTTTCTTAAGATGTCTCGTTATGATATCATGGCAACTCAACTCCTCGCTACGTTGATAACCGTTCACTACATTCTTAAGCGTGAAATTGTTGCCTACCTAGTGAACCATCGTCATCTGTTAGACTCCATCCCTCTGAATGTATGTGTCATGTCTAAGCCCGAGAGATGTTTCAATGTCTCCCTCCATGAGTTGATCCTGAGTTGTTCGATCTTCGAGAAGATCGATCCTTCAAAGGTTTTCCTTTTCCTCATTGTCATGTCGGTTGGAGTTCTTAGAGTAGGGCATCGAGATAGAGATGGTGATAGAATCAACATTCTCACGAAGTGCAACCTGGATCATGAAGATTGTGTTAGTTTGCGTCCCCCTTCATCTTAACGTATGATTGAATCTCGGGATGAGATTCTTGTTTAGTGGGGGTGAGTTTTCACATCCCTAGTTCTGGTATGCACTAGGCTATCCCTTCATGTGTGCATCATGTTTTAATTTCCAGAAACTTGAAATGGGGATGAACCAAATCCCCAGCACCACTTAAACCAACTAGGGTTACTAAAATATTTTCCCATGAACCTGAAATGCCCTTCAAAAATGTTCATCACTTTTGTCTTAGTCTAGAACCTGTGCCAAAATTGGTTCACATTTTTCTAGGACACCTAAGGTCACTGGATTAAATCATTAGCTATTTGCATTTGGACATTTGAATGCTATAAAATATTTTAAATGTCCAAATAATTCTGAACTTAAGTGAGGGCTGTTGGAAATATTCCAAATAGAGCCCACAATTATTTTTAGGATTTCTGAGAGTGCTCTGGCATTTTAAATAAAGCCAAAAACAATTGTAGAAAATAGAAAACTGAAATAAATAGAAGAGGGAGAGAGAGAGAGAGAGAGAGAGAGAGAGAGAGAGAGAAGGCCAGAGGCCACTTACCTGCACTGGGCCAGCCCACCTGGCCCATGCCAGTCACCACCCACCTCTGCTAGTAGGCAGAGGAGGGACACCGCGACGCCACCGAGCTCACCACGCCACCTCCCTGCCTGCCCTCGCCCGCGCCAGCATAGCGCCTCGAAGGGCCTCCTCGGCGCTGCCCTGATCCCCTGGACACCTCACTTTCTCCCTGCTCTCCCCCTCGCCTCTCCTCGCCATGGTTGATGCTAATGCGCTCGCGCCGATGTGAAACTCACAGCTACCATCGCCCCTCATCATCCCGCCGTGTCCACGAGCTCCACCGTCGTCCGCTTCATCAAGCAGACCGAGCCCCGAGCGCTCAAACGCTCGGCACCACCTCCACCGAGCCATCTTCGACCTCTCGCCGCCGTAGATCCACCTCGACGCCCTGACCACTTCAGTTCCTCCCCGACCTCTCAATCAGCATCGCCTTGACCATTGTGCACCCCTGCCTCTCCTCCCCCTCTCTGTTCAGTCTGTCGTGCGCCATAGAAACCTCACCGAGCTCGCCCGCACGCGCCGTCGCCTCTGCACGTCACCGTTGTGGCCATAGCCACGCTGACTTGAAACCAAGCGCGTCCCCGAGGATTCTTTCAACATAATACAGGGGGGCCAGTGCTGATGGTGTTGGTCCCAAAACAGAGCCACTTGCGGTGCCACCCCATCACCTAGGGTTTTCGGTTGTCATACGTAGTGTTCATCCGGTCATGGCCTGAGACGAGATACATGAGGCTACTATTAGGGTGTCGGCACGCCAGGAGGTCTTGATGGACTTGTTTTACCATTTTTGAAATGTCTTGTGAACCGGGATTCTGAGTTTGAACGGAGGGTCCTGAGATGGGGGATTGTCTCTGTGGATCGTGAGCTTGTCATGGGATAAGTTGGAAACCCCTGCAGGGTTTAAACTTTCAAGGGCCATGCCCACGGGTATGTGGCAGATGGGAGTTTTTAATATCCGGTTGTAGTGGACTTGAACTAAGCTCAATTAAAATACACCGACCGCATGCGTAACCATGACGGTCTCTTTTCGAGTGAGTCGAGAAGAGAACACAGTAGGGTTATGTTTGAACATCAGTAGTTCACGATCACTTATTGATCATTACTAGTTTGCGACCGTTTGCGTAGTTTCTCATCTTACTCTTGTACTCGTAAGTTAGCCACCATACAATGCTTAGTGTTGCTGCAACTTCACCACTTATCCCTTCCATTTCCATTAAGCTTTGCTAGTCTTGATACCCATGGTAATGGGATTGCTGAGTCCTCGTGTCTCACAGATTACTACAACAACAGTTGCAGGTACAGGTAATGCGGTGATCATGACGTGAGAGCGGTGTTTACTTGTTTTGGTGTTCTTCTTCTGCTTCTTCTTCGTTCAGGGGATAGGTTCCTGGTCGAGAGCCTGGGCTAGCAGGGTGGATGTCGTTTGAGTTTATGTTTGTGTTTCATTCGTAGTTGGATGTTGTTCTCATGTATGATGTTTGATGTATTTTGTGACATGTATGCCCTTTGTATGTATCCCCATCTATTATGTAATGGTGCGATGTAATGATATCCACCTTGCAAAAGCGTTTCAATATGCGGCTCTATCCTTGGTGGAACCTTCAAGTTCCTCTCGGATAGGATCGCATATTGGGTGTGACACATTGTTTATGTCGTTTTGTTCTATAAATCTTGTTGCCATTATATGCACCTCTATGACTTAAGTTTTCGCCAAGCTGGGTTGCCTCGCTACTGTGTTCTTACCCTACGTTCCTGATAGTTCGGCTAGGGTGTAAAGGGAGCACCTCTGCAATTGTTACAACCGTGTAATCCGGATTTGTGCCTCGGACGGGTGAAGCCGAGAGCTAGCGTTCTTAAGGGAATAATTGGTTGGCTAACAAATAAGGGATAGGCTGCCTGTAATCCTATATTTCGGATCAAAGCCTAGGCATGCGTAATTAAGCACGCCGACCCAAGGAAAGGAACCCTTAATAGAACTATTTTCCCTGGAAGATGTTTCTTACGTTAAATAGTAATATAACATAACTCCCCGGATAAATTTTGCCTACTTGAGCAATATGAACGAATTGCCTAGTTTCCGAACATAACGAGTGTTTATTACATTCAAATATGGTATCCGGAAACACTCCAAGTTTTTTGGTATGGAGGTTGAAGCCAAACGCCTGCGATGACAAATTTTTACAAGTTCGGTTGGAGATAACTTCAATGATAAAGTATATTGATACATCAAAATGAACGCCTACTCTTTATCTATGCCATTTATAAGACTGTGTAAGCTACAGTCTTCTTGCGAATATTTTGCAGCTATCATCACTTGGTCATACACCAAGTTCGCGAGAATATCTTTTCCGTCCGGTCCCCGAGGTCTAACTCGGGCCATACAATTTGGATCGAGCTTGGTGTAGCGTGTTTTCACCATCAGCCATGCCTCCCATGCACCTTCTCGGCATGCTGACGCCTTCCATAGCTCAAAACGGTGCCGGGCACCTTTGAACAGGTTCGCCAACCCCTCCATACTTTCTGGAGGGATATCGAATGGCCATAATGCTTTGACCATACTCTTCATGGATTTCCGGGCTCGCTCATGCACTACGGACAACTCTTTTAAAACATCGCCTCAGAATCCGGATACTTCCTCTTCAAGATGCCCGGATAACAGAGCTGCAAGAACAGCATTATCACACTCTGAATTATTGGAAAATATGATTCCCCTGGATGGTTCAAAGGTCATACCGAATATGCCGCCTTTCAACTATTTATTCTCTTTTTGTGCGTCCGATAATTGAGCCTTTAAGCTCTTTATCTCTTCGGTTGCCCTTTTCCTCCTCCAGTTTTTTCTTTTGATAAATGGCCATTATGAATTTCTTCATTTCCTCCATCTCTGTGGTGGCAGCATCTAGCTTTGTCCGGCTCGTTTTCAAGCTCCTGGGACAGTGCATTGTTCTTCTCTTTGAGAACCTGTGGTCGTAACGATCCTTAAATCTGTTGGTCTAAACCACTTCAAATCTTGGGGCTACTGGCATATATCTATTAAATATGCACAAACAATTACCTGCATATCCTTTGAAAACAGGTTAGCAAATCTTGCAAGTCCGTCCCAGGCGGCTCGGATATATGCATCCATGGAGCTGGGGGCAGTAAATTCCTGCTGAGTAAAAGCTGGAGCACGCATGGTCTCCTTTAGTCGCCGTTGATTCATCATGCTCTCCACTTTGGAATTTGTGACGGATACGTCATCCGAATCCTCATGAGGTGGATGAGTTGAGACTGCATCCGTATTGGCTCTCGTCCTGGTTGATGAGCCCGGTGCCGGATTAGCTGATGATCGGCCAACTGGGCCTTTGGACACGGATCGCTGTGTGCTCCTCCTGAAATAAGATGGGAGGAGAAATATGACAATATGGTCTTATGCCTAGGCACATGTTAAAGGTTTTACCTCTTTGACAAAGGAGGGGGCTCGACTGCGCTCCCGATTTCCTTTCGTTTTGATGGCTCCCCCGTGTAGATGTTACTTTCCTGGAGGCCACCCTCGATGGAGTGCAGCTTGCTGAGTGCCAATCCTATGAAGCATGATTCAGTGTGATGGGTGAGACGCAAGTGGGGGTCTCCTTTATTTTAGAATGATTTCCGAGTACTTACATTGTAGAAGGGGAGAATGCCGTGGTAGTCGGCCATAATAGCCACTTCCAAGCCGTCAAGGCTCACTTGATAATAGACTCCATCATCAAACTCTATAAATATATCTGGATCCTCATGGAAGCCGGGGTCTTTGTTGCGAGCGTAATGCTTTGGCTGTGGGGTGGGGCAATGAACATTTTTTACCACCTTCCTTCATGTCTGTTTTAAGACGACCAGAACAATTTTATTAGCACACCTCGATAATGAGCTAGGATAATGCTGATAATCAAGAAAAACTTACCCATTCAATGGGGTTATACATGGAAAAACCTTCCCGACAATTTAAATGGGTGAATTCTTCTTTCTCCCCCTTATAAAGATCTACCAGAATGGCGGCCAGAGCAGCTAGGGTATCTGGGGTCTCGCGCTTACAACGAGATGTGTCGTCCTTTCTATTGTAACACCATAAAGGGGTCACTCTAGACTGAAGGGGCTGGATGCATCGCTTTATCACGATGGTCATGACTTCGATTATCAGAAGTTTAGAATTGGCAAGTACCCTAACCTTCCTAACCAACCTCTTTATTTCCGCACTGTCTTCTTGCTTGGGGCTCCGTGGGCACCAATTGAAGCATTTCTTCAAAGGAGCACTGGAGAATTCGGGAAGTCCATGCTGAATTGGGTCCGGAAGGGGAACCTCCTTAATATAAAACCATTCCGATGTTCATTCTTCGGATTCCATCTTGGGAGTTCCGACGAGGTAACCTGATCCAGCTATGCGCCATACTTCGGCGCCACCCACCTCAAATACAAAACCCCCTAGGGAACGAGGGACGAGGCAAAAGAACATTTTCCACAGTTCAAAATGAGCCTCACAGCCTAAGAATAGTTTGCAGAGAGCGAAAAAACCCGAAATGTGCAGGATAGAACCTGGTGTGAGGTTGTGCAGCTGGATCCCATAGAATTCCAATAGACATCTAAGGAAGGGGTGGATCGGGAATCCTAAGCCCCTCGGAAGAAACAAACACACCCTCTCCTCCTTGTTGGGGTTGGGGAAATTCTCTGCTAGCACATCATTTCCAATCGAGGCCAATCCCACCTGCACGGAGACTAGATCCGCGGGAGGGAGATATCCTTGCATCTAAAGTCGATTCATCTGGAGGTGAGCCACTGAGTAGCTTTGCCTATCACCCGCTTGAGGTCCATGAGGGCGCGAAGAAGAGCTAGGAGCATTGGCCATGTCTTGAAGTTTTTTGTGGTTGGCTCGGATGATCTTTGCGCGACGTGGATGGCATTCGGGGATCTAACCTCCTTATATAGATGTCGCCCTTGCATGGTAAGGGGCTTATTTCTAAAAGATTATTATAGACAGTTCGCATTCACCCGGAGCATGGAAATCAGGGCAACGACATGGAGGAATCGTAAAGGCAGAACATGGAGGTCAAAACTATACTGTCGTCAATGTGGAGTATGAAGAAGAACCTGCCTTGCAAAGCCGAAGACATAAGCCGGATACTACATCATCATTGAAGGCAACTTCGGGGGCTACTAAGGGAGTCCTGGATTAGGGGGTCCTCAGGTGTCCGGTCTATTCGATTTGGGCCAGACTGATGGGCCGTGAAGATAAAGCAGAAGACTATTCCCCGTGTCTGGGTGGGACTCCTATATGCGTAGAACGACAAGTTTGTTGTCCAGGTGTAATGTTTCCTTGTTCTGCAAGCCGAATCTGTACAAACCTAGGCCCCTCCGATGTGTATATAAACCGGAGGGCTTAGTCCGTAGAGTCTATCAGAATAATCATAGGCCAGACAACTAGGGTTTGACCATTACGATCTCGAGGTAGATCAACTCTTGTAACCCCTATACTCATCGAATACAATCAAGCATGATGTAGGGTTTTACCTCCTTTGAGAGGGCCCAAACCTGGGTAAACACCGTGTCCCCATTGTCCCTTGTTACCATTGATCCTTAGACTCACAACTTGGCCCCCCCCACTCGAGATCTACCGGTTTTGACACCGATAGTCGTTGCACCAAAAAGTATGCATATGTATTCTCTAGGGACTTACGTAATCCTTTGGCTTCTTGTTGCAGCATAGCTGATCGATGTCTTTCAGCTTGTAGTTGAGACTCAAGAAACCGAACTGATTCAGACAGTGAGTTCAAATAGCTTGTGCCAGTGGTAGTGGCCAGTAACTCTAACACTAGACCAAGACAGGACTTTGGGGTTGTCTCACAGTCTTCAAGATAGTTTTCCTTAGCTGTTTTATCAGCTTTGTTGGATACCAACAAGGATGTCTCACTATCCTGAACCTTATCTGCATTACTTCCTTTACCATTGCTTAATAAGGTACTCTTCCCCAATATTCGGTCAGCATTCTAAAAGAAGAAACAAGCATACACACAACAGATTTAGCATGTAGTATATGAAACTCATTTCGTTGAACCAGTTCAGTAGTAAGGTGGACATAATTAATCTACCAAGTCTTCTATTGCCAAGTAGTACATAATAAAAGCATCAAACAAACATATATACATATATCTATGTCCTATGGTCACTGCATTGTCTTGCCAAATCAAAATTGAGACACGGTTCAAATCATATTAGATCAACACAAAGCATCATTGAAAGAATACAAAGCATGGGAAACTACATGACACAACAAGATTTCAGATGGGTACCACAGGTCTACATGTAGAACAACACTATTGGCGTTGTTGTGATGCTAGTAATGTGCATGATATGAGAAGTCAAATGTATTCACAATTGAAATTTAATTCAATAGAGTTATTTGGAAGAGCAACCCTATTAAAGAGACATGCTCAAACATACATGTAGTGCCATTGGAGTTTCAGTTGGATCCTTCAATTTAAAAATAAGTTTTATGTGTAAATATAGTGATAGAAGAGCAAAACAGTATGCATGATAGCAATGGAATCTTAAGTGAGAACAGTTGTTCAGTAAGACGCAATCATATAATACTTAAAAATAAAAAAAGAGCTCATAGACCTTACCACATTCTGGGTTCGGGACCAGTACAAAACAAGGTGTTCCTAGTCATCGTCCTGTAAATGTGTCTCGGGAGAACGTAAGTGAATTTGATGAGTTTCTTTGCCAGTGAAGTACGTTTTCTTAAGGTAATTCCAATACTTCCACCAAGCATTCTTGAAGATAGTAGAGGTATTAGCACATGTTACCTCATCCTGAGTTTCCAAATCGGTCCTTCTCTGTAGAGAAAAATGGGGAAATTTCCTTTATTTAACCAGCATGGAGGTAGAATGTATGGGACAAAGCAAAGTAATTGCCATGAAAAACATTACTTACACATAACTAGCATTTTCCTTCATCTTCAATATAATATTTCCATGATGGGAAGATGGTCACATGGTAATTAACAACATCAAATGCGATAGATGCTAAACTACAAATGGCTGGTTGTGCTTCATCCACATGAATAGGTGTACTAACTGGTGGAGTTGGGGTTCGCCATCGTAGTACTGGTGCTTTGGGCATTGAAGCTGCCTTACTAACTGCTCTTGTTTGGGAGCTCGGTGGTCGAGATGGTGTTGTGTCAACTAGAACTTGGTTACTATCTTCTGGGGTTGGGGTTATATTGGGTGAAGCTCGTTCTCTGTCCATCGTAGTAGGGGTACAATCTGCGAGAGTCTGGGTTATGTGTGGTAGGGTTGGTTCTCGTGCATGTACAACTGGGGTGCTATCTCCACCAAGAGGTAGCACTATTTTATTTGAAGACCGTGTTTTTACTCCTCTAGATACCGCCATCACCCGCTCCAATTCAAATGGTTGATAAACAAGAAACGTAGTTGTATGTATAGACCTTGTATGAGAGGCAGATGTAATAGATAGTGTGGAAAATAGAGGGCAGGAAATAGTTCACATGTATAGTGTTTAACTAAAAAGGGTAGCTTGACATAATTTCACATATATGATGTCTATCTAAACTGGACAACATAGAATGACATAATTCAAAGATATGATGACTAACTAAACAGGATGGCATGAGATAATTATATGATGTCCTTAATAAACATGTCCGCAAGACATAATTCACATACATGTTATGTAAGTAATCAGGATCTCATGATTTAATTCACATATGTGATTTATATACTAAGTAGAGGACATTCGCATATATGATGTCTTAACTAAGAACATGGTGTTTAATATTGTGTATATGATGTCTAAACTATGAAATGCAAGACACCATATGCATGATATGAGCAGTATAACTGTGTCAAGTTAGAGCATACACCTCGGTGGGGGAATAGGACTGGTCACCTGAGGAGCTATCGGACCCAGGAAGAGATCTGCTTCGACAGGTAGCACTGCCTGCTCTGAAGAACTTGTTTTCACTCCAGATTTTTCCATCACCCACTCAAATGGCTGATTCATAGGAAGAGTAGTTGAATGTACAAACATTATCGACAAACGGAAATTTAATGAAGAAAAGGATTGGCAGGATATCATTCAAATATATGATGCTTGGTTAAACAGGATGGCATTGCATATTTCACATATACTATGGCTAGCTAAGTGAGATGAGATTGCATAATTCACATATATGATATCGAAACTAAATAGGTGGCATTATAAAACATGTCTAAACTAAGCAGATGACATATATGATGTCGAAAGTAGGAACTGCAAGGCAACATATGCATGATATGACCAACATCATCATGCCAAGTAAGAGCAAACACCTTGGGGGGTAAATAGGAGTGGTCAGCTATGTCTGAATCCGCCTTAGAATAGATATCTTCCTCTGGATTACAATCTAGAGGGAGGAGGGTTTGCCATTGAACCCACCATGGAGCGATGTCTGCATGACATTGTATTGCCACGCAAAACTCTTCTCTTTTTCTCTACATGTTCAGCATGACTGTGCACAATATCTGACATGCATAGAAAAAAATATAGTGAGATTATGTAAGGGGAGCATGCAGAAATCTAGAGTGATGGTAACAACTAGTGGATGGATCCAAAAATAATGATAGCAGGCTAACGATAGCTTTAATTTAATAAAAAGACAGATGATGATTCCTTTACTATTTCTTTCACACCCGAGATGAACAACATAGGCATACCCTCGGTGAACGAGATAATAGACAGAGATACTATTCATTGCCGCCTCGATATGTGCCATACAAGTAATTTTAAAACTCAAGTTTGAACATTAATTTTGACCTGACTTGGAGTCTGAGAGGTGAACAAGACGATAAAGTAGCAGGTAATATTAAGCAATGCATAAAATAAGCAGAAACAAAAGGAGTGCTACCTCTCTTGTGGACCCGTGTACTCCTCAGGTTCATCTGCTCAGTCGGTGATGGTGATGCAGTTGTGGTGGGTGCTGGCGGCAAGGAAGGAGATCTGAGGCGGCAAAAGACGGTCAGGAGCCGTGATGTCTCGTATGGTGGATGCTTCTGTCGATGGAGTAGCTTAGGTGAGGTGGACGATGTCGTGGTAGGAGTAGAACAAACTGTACAAAGTTTTCTTCGACACCTATCTATAACTGAAGTAATTCTGTAAGGGCTCCTTTGGCTTGCATGATTCTAAAAACGCAGGGATAGGAAAAACACCGGAATAGGATAGGAATGCACGTGGAAAATAGAGCATTTGTAAACACATGATTGCTATCAACTTGGATGTTTGGTTCAGAGGAATTGGAAGAGCAGAGGAATGCAAAGAAACATGGCCAAATTAAAGTGAAACCATATGAAAGTGTGTACAGTTAGAATGTTATTCAGCCACTAATGCACTTAGTCTTGTTTTCATGCATAGGATTTTGAAAAGTAGGTCCAGGTGGATGTTTTGCTGCAATCTTTCAACGAAATGCATGAATAATTGAATAGTAGAGTGCCATAAGAAAATTTCCTATTACTATGTTTTTCCTTTGAACCAAAATATCCCTAATGGATCGACATGAATGTAGAGTAATAAGCGATGCAACAAGTGTACAACCTCTTTGGCCTAGCTGTGTCGACCTCAACATCATTGGGTTGGTCGCTGAAGAAGTTGCGACAGAGGTGGCTGTCGGAGGTGTGGAGGAAGATTTGAGGCCCCTGTATACGGCGTCTAGGGTACTGCTCTGTTGTGATGGATGGTTCCATCGTTGGAGCAGCTCCGGTGAGCAATAAGACATCGAGGCTGAAGCAGTACAAGACAACCATCGTTAATCTCAAGTGGGATTCTAATATCTCCAATAGATGATGTAAAGTACATTACCAAAAAGTAATAGATGTAAAATTTACATCACCAGAAAACACTTGACTACAACAAACGAGGTAAAAACTATTGACTCTGAACTTAACTGTTGAAACTGAAATTTACTGTGGAAACTGAATGCACTGGTTGTAGAGAGGCACTTCACATGTAGTTTAGGCCACTCGAGCACTAGTAGTTGAGAAAAAGTGATCTAAATCAGCAGACGATCGACAAGGAACACAGTAGCAGATACCAGGTGGAGCAGCAGCGCCTAGAGGAGCAGCGCAAACTAGGACTAGAGAAGCAACTCGTGTAGCTGCAACAGCCCATGTACCACCATCAGCAGCGCGAGCGAGAGCAAGAGTAGAGCAGCAGCACGAGGGAGGGGAAGAGCAAAGTAGCATCACGATCGAGCGAGAGACGGAGCAGCGGCAGTGTGAGCGAGCGAGATACGAAGCAACAGTAGCAGCACGAACGAGCGAGATACGAAGTAGCAGTAGCAGCACGAACGAGCGAGCGAGCGAGAGTCGGAGTAGCAGCAGCAGCAAATCTGGTCCGGTATGGACGCCACTGTCGAGGGAGCCTCGCACTAGGGGTGAGCCGCCATGGAGATGTCACCGGTGGCACCAGGGTAGCCATGCCATGGGGGTGTAGGATGGAGTACCGTCGGTGCCAGGAGGTCGAGTTAAGGAGAAGGTGCGATGTGATGAGCGTACAACCTCCTTGGTGGCGTCGAGTAGGCCTCGGCTTCGTCCGAGGAGTCGATGAGGATGCCACGGTTCCGGTGGAGCAGGTTAAGGTTGCGCTGTGGGGATGGATCAACCGCGATAGACGAGGGATCATCGGAGCAGCTCCTTGGAGGTGGAGGACGGGGCGGCAAAACCGGCGGGACGACGAGATCGACGACGGATCCTCATCCGGGGAGGTTGATGAGGGACGTCGAGCTGTTGCGGGGGTCGACGTCGTCGGGGAAGAGGCTCCGGCTGTGCAACGGTGAGGTGGCGGGCGAGGGGGTGGGGTTTCGTAGCTGGAGTGGAGAGGTTATGGCGGCCTGGGATTTCGAATGCTGAAAAGGAGGCGATGGGAGGGGGAACCATGACTTAGGGATGTGCTTGTCCAAAATGTAGGGTGTGTTACAAAAGTAGCCCCACCGATTTGAACTAGCGGCCCTTTCAGCTCAAGGTTAGAAGGGGGATTTCGCATGTCGGGATTTGGCAGTTGGAGGGACTTTTCGCTCGCATTGTAATTTCGAGATAGCAAGGCGTGGTTGTGAAGGCGCGAGTTTTGGGACCACGATATCTGAATTTTTGGGATAACAAGGCACGGGTTGAATTTGAGGGACAAGCCTAATGTGTAATAATGTACGTACCAAATCAATTCGCACTTCCCTCAACGAAAAATAAAACTATTTGCACCACACAAAGAGAGAGTCTTGTCCCATTTTACTGTGCAAATGATATTCAAAGCTATGAATCCATGTTATGTCCAATTAAATTTTTTCGCTGGCTGTATAATGCATGTAACCTACTCATACAAACATTTTAGTGCATCCAAATGTCTATACTACCGCTGCAATTTAAACTAAATTTGAATTTGTTTCTCTATTTAATAAGAATCCACAATCATGATGGTTGCCAACTTAAACCATCATTTGTGTATTATCTTAACGACACACCACATGATTACTATAGAGATAGATATGAACTATGTGTACTATATGAACTCAAATCCGAAATTTTGAATACACTTGATGTTGATTCCAAATAATAGTACATTTGATGTACTAATTAGATCTTCATAATCTAAACCATGTTTCAAGCATACATTGTGTTTATCACAAAAAGTATAGTGCCCCACACCCTACATTATGACAAGTATTTAGCCCTGAGCTGCTAAAGCCACACATTATCACAAATTCAAATAAATGTTCTATATATTATATGTAGTATAACATGTTCATAACCACACCATGCATATCACCATTATATATATATATTCATGCATGCGTCGTTTTAAAACACTATGATATCTTCTTCAAATATTCGAATCCACTTTTCTATAATGAATTATGATCTATGTTCATCTTTTACACCCACACAATCCTCTTCTCTTTGTAGCTATTGTTAACTTTCTTTCATCCATGCACACGCCCGCCCCCTCTCACCCTCCCTCGGCGTCCCCTCCATCGCGCAAATTCGTTATTTCTTTTTAGGTCGTTCACTAATAACGGACGAGTATAGGGGATCAGTTCTCGCCTCTTTCAATAATTAAGAGTGTCGAACCCAACGAGGAGCTGAAGGTAGAACAAATATTGCCTCAAGTTCTATCGACCACCGATACAACTCTACGCACGCTTAACGTTCGCTTTACCTAGAACAAGTATGAAACTAGAAGTACTTTGTAGGTGTTGTTGGATAGGTTTGCAAGATAATAAAGAGCACGTAAATGAAAAATAGGGGCTGTTTAGATAAAAGAAACACTTACATTAGTTTAACCAGTTTGGAAAAGTGGTGGTAGGAGTTGCGGAATTGTCCCTAAGCAATTGACTACATTACTAGACAGATAGCAGGTTTTATGTGGGAGAGGTCACTGCTAGCATGTCATACCTTACTTGGAATTCTATGCACTTATGATTGGAACTATAGCAAGCATCCGCAACTTCTAATGTTCATTAAGGTAAAACCCAACCATAGCATTAAGATATATTGGTCCCCCTTCAATCCCGTATGCATCAATTTCTATGCTAGGCTGAAGCTGCTATCACCCTTGCCCTCCAATACATAGTCCTATCAACATACAACTAACCCTATGGTGTGATCCACATGCGCGCTCATATGATGGGCACCAAACGAAAGCAACATAACCACAAGAAAATTAAACCAATCATACCAATTCACCAATCACTGATAGGACAACAAAAATTTACTCAAGAATCATAGGATGGCAACACATCATTGGATAATAATATGAAGCATAAAGCACCATGTTCAAATAGAGTGTATAGCGGGTTGCGGGAGAGTGGACCGCTAAATATAGATGAGGAAGGTGATGAAGATGTTGGGGAAGATGACGGAGGTGTTGGTTTAGATCGCCGTCACATGATTGCCCCAGCGGCGTTCCAGCACCAACGGGAGAGAGGAGGAGAGAGAGCCCGACTCCATCTTCTTCTTCCTTGACCCCCCCCCCTAGATGGGAGGAGGGTTTCCCCTCTAGTCCTTGGCCTCCATGGCGGCGGAGGGGCGAGAGTCCCTCCGAGATTGGATCTCTCTCTCTCTCTGTTTCCTAATGACCCACAAGTATAGGGTATCTATCATAGTCCTTTCAATAAGTAAGACTGTCAAACCCAACAAGGAGCAGAAGGAAATGAAAAGTGGTTTTTAGCAAGGTGTTCTCTATAAGCACTGAAATTGTCGGTAACAAATAGTTGTGTGATAAGATAATTCATAACGAGTAACAAGTAACAAAAGTAACTAAAGTGCAGCAAGATGGACCAATCCTTTTTGTAGAAAAGGACAAGCGTGGACGAACTCTTACATAAAGCAAAGCGCTCCTCAGGACACATGGGAATTACTGTCAAGCTAATTTTCATCATGCTCATATGATTCACGTTCATTACTTTGATAATTTGATATGTGGGTGGACCGGTGCTTGGGTGTTGTCCTTTCTTGGACAAGTCTCCCACTTATCATGAACCCCTCTCGCAACGATCCACAACTACTAAAGAAGAATTCAGATAAATCTAACCATAGCATGAAACATATGGATCCAAATCAGCCCCTTACGAAGCAACGCATAAACTAGGGTTTAAGCTTCTATCACACTAGCAACCCATCATCTACTTATTACTTCCCAGTGCCTTCCCCTAGGCCCAAACAATGGAGATGTGTCATGTAGTCGATGTTCACATAACACCACTAGGGGAGAGACAACATACATCTCATCAAAATATCGAACGAATACCAAATTCACATGATTACTTATAACAAGATTTGTCCCATGTCCTCGGGAACAAACGTAACTACTCAGAAAGCATATTCGGGTTCATAATCAGAGGAGTAATAATTACCATTAAGGATCTGAACATATGATCTTCCACTGAATAAAGCAACTAGCATCCACTACAAGGAGTAATCAACACTACTAGCAACCCACAGGTACCAATATGAGGTTTTGAGCCAAAGATCAGATACAAGAGATGAACTAGGCTTTAAGAGGAGATGGTGCTAGTGAAATGTTGATGGAGATTCACCCCCTCTCAATAAGAGGATCGTTGGTGATGACGATGGATTTGATTTCCCCATCCAGGAGGGAAGTTTCCCCGGCAGAACAGCTCCACCGGAGCCCTAGATTGGTTATGCCCAAGTTCCGCCTCAAGACGACGACGCTTTGCCCCGAGAGCTTCCTAATGTTTTTTTCCAGGTCAAAACCCTTCATATAGCAGAATATGGGCATCGGGGGCCTGCTAGGTGGCACACAAGGCAGGGGCTCGCTCAGGGGGGTAGGGCATGCCCCCACCCTTGTGGTTGCCTGGTGGATCCCCTCTGGTGCTTTCTTTGCCCAATATTTTTTATATAATCCAAAATAATTCTCCGTGAACTTTCAGGACTTTTAGAGTTGTGCAGAATAGATCTCGCAGATTCTCTCCTTTTTGAGTCCAGAATTCCAGCTACCGGCATTCTCCCTCTTCATGTAAACCTTGTGAAATAAGAGAGAAAAGGCATAAGTATTGTGCTATAATGTGTAATAATAACCGATAATCCAATAAATATCAATATAAAAGCATGATGCAAAATGGACGTATCATTTCCTTCTGTTTCTACACTCATAGATTCTGGCCTTTCACTGTTTCTGAAATTCCTGGAGATACCTAACTCCGATTGGGCTGAAATTTTGACATGATTTTTATTTGGATATTAGCTTTCTTGCGGCGAAAGAAGGGCACCAACCACCTTACGTGGTGGCCACAAGGGTCCAGGGAGCGCCCCCACCCTTGTGGGCCCCTCGGGCATTGTCTCGTGTTGATTCCACTTCCCAAAATTCACATATATTCCAAAAAAATCTCCATAAGTTTTTATCCCATTTGGCCTTCGTTTGATATGGATTTTCTACGAAACAAAAAACATGCAACAAACAAGAACTGACACTGGGCACTGGATCAATATGTTAGTCCAAGAAAATCATATAAATTGTTGCCAAAAGTATATAAAAGTTGTAAAACATTGGCATGAAACAATCAAAAATTATAGATATGACGGAGACGTTTCAACATCTCCAAGCTTAATTCCTGCTCGTCCTTGAGTAGGTAAATGATAAAAAAGATAATGTTTCATGTGGAATGCTACCTAGCATAATCTTGATAATATAATATAATCATGGCATGAATATTAAGACACGAGTGATTCAAAGAAATAGTCTATCATTTGACATTAAGACAATAAGACTTCAAGCATACTAATAAAGCAATCATGTCTTTCAAAATAACACGACCAAAGAAAGTTATGCGTATAAAATCATATAGTCTGGCTATGATCCATCTTCATCACACAAAGTATTTCATCACGCACAACCCCGGTGACAAGCCAAGCAATTGTTTCACACTTTTAATGTTCTCAAGACTTTTCAACTTTCACGCAATACATGAGTGTGAGCCATGGATATAGCACTATTGATGGAATATAATATGATGGTGGAGGTTGTGTGGAGAAGACAAAAAGGGAGAAAATCTCTCATCGATGAGGCTAATCAACGGGCTATGGAGATGCCCATGAATTGATGTCAATGCGAGGAGTAGGGATTGCCATGCAACGGATGCACTAAGAGCTATAAGTGTATGAAAGCTCAAACTGAAAACTAAGTGGGCATGCATCCAACTTGCTTGCTCATGAAGACCTTGGGCATTTGAGGAAGCCCGTCATCGGAATATACAAGCTAAGTTCTATAATGAAAATTCCCACTAGTATATGAAAGTGATAACTCAAGAGACACTCTATAATAAGAACGTGGTGCTACTCTGAAGCACAAATGTGGTAAAAGGATAGTAGCATTGCCCCTTATCTCTTTTTCTCTCATCATTTTTTTGTTTTTTTTGTTTTTTGGGATCTCCTTTTTTGCCCTCTTTTTTTCATACGGAGTCTAATCCCGACTTGTGGGGGAATCATAGTCTCCATCATCCATTCTTCATTGGGACAATACTCTAAAAATGATGATCATCACACTTTTATTTACTTACAACTCGATATTACAATTCGATAAAACTAATACATGATGACTCTATATGAATGCCTCTGGCAGTGTACCAGGATGTGAAATGATCTAGCATAGCAAAGATATCAAAAAATGGACAAGCTAAGAAAATATCGTGCTAGCTATCTTATGATCATGCAAAGCAATATGACAATGAATGCTCAAGTCATGTATATGATGATGATGGAAGTTGCATGGCAATATATCTCAGAATTGCTATGGAAATGCCATGATAGGTAGGTACGGTGGCTGTTTTGAGGAAGATATAAGGAGGCTTATGTGTGACAGAGCATACCATATCACGGGGTTTGGATGCACCGGCGATGTTTGCACCGCCTCTCAGGGTGAGAAAGGGCAATAAACTGTAGCGAAGAGGCTAGCAATGATGGAAGGGTAAGAGTGCATATAATCCATGGACTCAACATTAGTCATAAAGAACTCACATACGTATTTCAAAAGTTTATTATCCATCAAAACAAAGTACTAGTACACATGCTCCTAGGGGGATAGATTGGTAGGAAAAGACAATTGCTCATCCCCGATCGCCACTCGTAAGGAAGACAATCAAAAATAAATCATGCTCCGACTTCATCTCATAACAGTTCACCATACATGCATGCTTCGGGAGTCACAAACTTTAACACAAGTATTTCTACCAATCCAAAATTACTCATTAGCATGACTGTAATATCACCATCTTTATATTGCAAAACTATTGCAAGGAATCAATAAAATCATATTCAGTTATCTACAAGTTTTATGTAGGATTTAATGACTAACCATGTGAATGACCAATTCATGTTGACTCTCTAAATAGATATAAGTGAAGCATGAGAGTTCAATTCTTTCTAAAAAAAAGATATGACCACCCTCTAACAAATATAAGAGAAGCAAAAGAGCATTCTACAAATGGTGGTTTTCTATATGTAGACAAACAAGCAATCCAAACTTCAAATGATACAAGCGAAGCACATGAAGTATTCTATAAAGCCATATGCAAAAGATATAAGTGAAGTGCAAAGGGCATTCTATAGATCAACCGAGGACAATCTCATACCAGCATGGTGCATTATTAAAATAAAATAAAAAGCACACGACACTCCAAGATTTACGTATATCATGTGACGAATAAAAATATAGCTCCAAGTAAAATTACCGATGATCATTAGAAGAAAGAGGGGATGCCTTCCGAGGCATCTCCAAGCTTAGTTGCTTGGGAGTCCTTGAATATTACCTTGGGGTGCCTCGGGCCTCCCCAAGCTTAGGCTCTTGCCACTTCTTATTCATTCATCCATCGTGATCTCACCCAAAACTTGAAAACTTCAATCACACAAAACTTAACAAAACCCTCGTGAGATCGCGGGTACATGTCGGTGCTATACAAACGGTTTTTAACCCCTTTCCGCGACGACATTTGGAACCATCGCCAAGTGAGTGTGGGCGATAGGGGGGTCCTTCCCACACGACCCAGAAACCGTTGGGGATAGGCCCTCCTGGGACTCGTGTGTGATCGGGCGAGGCATCGAAACCCAATCATTTCCGTTCATATGTACATCCCACACGGTGAATCCCGGGAAAACATTTCCGTTCATATGTATATCACACACAGGCACTCCAAGGAACACGTTTCCGTTCTTATGTACATCCCACACAGCCAATCCAGGAAAATGTTTCCGTTCATATGTATATCACACACAGTTAATCCAAGGAACATGTTTCCGTTCTTATGTACATCCCACACAGTCAATCTAGGGAAAACGTTTCCGTTCGTATATACATCCCACACAGTTTTATGAACTACACCACACACGATTTGATGAAGAAAACGGTGTGGCATTGGGCTATCCATTACAAGCGCTTTTACTGCTAGAACCGTTTGCAAATTTCCATGACACATTTAGCAGGTTTATTGGTTTACAATTAATAATTCCAGTATTACACAAATTCACATTTCATATCAAACAACTGTTTGCCAATTTCATATCAGGAACATAAATATATTATAACATCAGAGTGCGATAGCTACATGAAGACATCACAGTACAACATATAGCTAGTTCAACTTCGTAAGAACAATATTAGAACAATATAATCATTTCCCTAATCGAGATCATTTAGGCTCATCTTATCCACCTCTGCTTTCAGTTTAGTAAGAAACTGTTTTGCACTGGCCAAGTGGGAAAGTGCCTCCTCCTTCGCCAACACCATCTTAGCAAAGTCTGATTTAAAAAAATCTGAGCTCGTTCTCTACCTTCCTCTTTTTATCCCGCATCTTCAAATATTCTTCAGCGTTGACAACACTTTCTCTATTCTCTTCCTCATACATGCTCCATAGCTTCGCTAGGCACATCTTCAAAGACTGTAGCCAATCTTGATCAACCCACTCCAAGTAAGAACACTTCCGTTCATCCTATAATATTTAAAACTAGATCAGTAACAATTGTAGGGGAAATGGGTTTATAGCAACATAGAAAATGACCAATGCTTATTTTGAAAAACTAAAGAAATATGTTCATTATGACATATCTTCTCAAAAAGATCAATGTGCAAATTAATTAATTGCTACTTAGCCAACAACCAAATTCTGGAACATCAAAAGCTATAATTAACTACGACAACGCTACAAGGTCTTACTCATGTACAATAAATAACAAATTGAACATTTTATGAGGAAGGTAAATATAACTGCAACAACATAGCGATAGTGTTTGGATGACAACAAATTGATACTAATAGGTGTGTACATGCACAAATTTAGTAACATAGAACTAATATCACAAAGGTTGTCCACTGTGTATGCCAAAACTGGTGTAAAGACAACTATTGCTACATCTCGCACTAGTGCCCTGCACTGGCGAGTCGATGCAGTGGAAAAAAATCAGGGACCTGGACTCCGGAGCACCTAGTTGCTCCACTGCCCAGTTCCTTCATGCCATAAAGATTTAGTATTTTACTGCTTGGCTGCTCGATGTGTGGACCAAAGTTGGCTGCACAAACTGCTGAAGTGGTGCCAAATAATTTTCTAATGGCCCACTGATGAGATGGCAACAATTTTAGATACTAGGTACAAACTGTGACACTGTCTTAGGATGCGTTTGGTTGAAGGTGTGGTATGAATGGGTTGGGACTGTGACAGTGTCTGAATCACATCTAACAAATGATTTGTAACAACGAAAGAGGATCTAACCTTATCTGCACATGCCGGAAACTTCCTCCCACTATCCACAGATTCAAACACAACTAGCTTCACACATGGAGATTGATGGTAACAACAAGCAGATAGATCTTCAGCCACCCCGCTCCATGCATTGCCATTGATGGTCCTAGGGAATTACAAGAGGAAGAAATGACTCAAATCGACCACCGGGTAAAAATCCTTCATTCCAAGTCATATCCCGAGAGAGAGAAGATAGGCATACCCAGGTGGTGAAGGAGTCGTCGCCGGAGGAGGAACAACTGGAGAGGTCTTTGAAGAAGACCATGACGACCCCAACGGTAGGATGCGAGACAGTGAGAGTGAGGAAGCAGCTATAGCTTAGGATGGAAGAAAGTAAGGAAGGAGGAAACAGGGGAAATGTGACTTGTGGTTGGGGAGAAAAGGGGGGTGGGGTAGATATTTTGGCGGTAGGCCAAAACTTTGGAAATGTGGACGGAAACTTTGCGAGCAGTGTCGCCGGACCATTCACATTGAACGATTGTGTGCACCACAAACGATTCTTCTGCTTTACATGCATGGCATGAGTTTGATAATACAAATTTTGGTGGAAATTTCCCCAGGTATGTCATTGCATAATTTAACATTGCTTGCTAATTTCGAAACACAAAAGAGCGTACAGCAGATAGACCACACATACTGAATCGAGCAATTTTAGTAATTAAACAAAGCCAATTGTCCTAAACATTGCTCTAACGAAAGACCAGCATTAAAAACAAAGCCTAAGTATGCATAATTTTAAAAAATACGCTGCCGCACCGGCCTATGCATCGCCGGTGTGAGATGAGACTTCGATGACTTGTCCTCGAGACATGCCGCCGTTGGTGGACTCCACGCCCCCCTGCTAAAGTCGACCGCGTCCTCGTCCTCGTCCTTGGTGCCACCCTCAAGGTTGTAGTACTCGTGGTAGTGGTTGCGCCAGACCTCACGTTGGTACTCCACCACGCGCAAATCCTCCTTCCGGCGCTCCTCGATCTCCGCTGCCTCCTGCATCTCCAGCTCCTGCTCGGCGATCTCATGAGGAAGCAGGTGCTCCATGGCCACCGCCTCCTTTATGGACGTGGGATGCATGCTTAAGTACGAGGTGGCCTAGAATATCTTGGTGTGTGCATCCTCGATCTTGGCGTGGAAGGCCTCGACCCAGGCCAGGGCGACATCGATGGCACGGACGGCAGCCCGATCACTCTCGGCGTTTGCAGCCGCTATCGCAGCAACAGCTGCATCTGTCTCGGCTGCTACAGCTGCCCTGTCGGCTGTCGCAGATGACCTCTCAGCGAAAGCGGCTGTGTTCAATGTGGATGCGGCGGCAATCTCGGCGTAGGCGGCTGCCCTCTCAGCACAGGCGGCGGCGCTCGGGGGGTGGGGACGCGGCCATCATATGGGCCTTCACGAAGCATTTCCATGGCATCATCTTTGCAAGAAGGGGGTGTGGGAATGGGGATTGAGATTCATGGATTCGGGGGTCGCCGGCACTGGAGCAGACCAGCCGGTGATTCTTAAGGAGGGAGACTTAAATAGCCCCGGTTATTTTCATCGCAAACGGTTCCTAGAAAACAGCTGTGTGTGATGTTGTAGATATTTTTTATTAGCTGTCAAAGACGAATTTGGAGTAAAGTGGCAATGGATGGTGTTTTAAATGTACAAAAAAATTTGTAGTACTTATACAACTGTCATGTCAACTTTTGGAAAATTTCAGGGGTCATTTGACCTTTTAAGACATTTAAGTGATTTTCTAGCCATTTAATGACCGTAATTGAAATTTGAACTACATGTACATGCAACAGCTAACCATAATGGTTTGAAAAGTCATATTTTGTGTACTTGTCTGCGATTTAATTCCATGTGCAGTAAATTTGATGGAATTTCCAAACATATTGGTGTAACGACTATGACACAATTAACCATGGAGTGCCATGGCATTTAAATTCCAAAAAATTAAAAATATATCAGAAACACATGAAACCTTGATTGATGTAATTTCATGCCACCAGGATGATGTGGTAAAAAATTTGGCATGTGTGACGAAAGTTTGGACATACACACCTCACAAACCGGAGTAACTCACTAGAAGGCTCGTGGTTCCGAGAGGGAACAATGCATGTTTGATGAAGAACGGGAAATAGCTTCCTCTTACAACTTTCAATTTTTTTCTACATGTAACAAGCACTAATACAATGAAAATTTGCAAACTTTCAGGGGTCATTTGACCTTTTGAAGACATTTAAGTGATTTTCTAGCCATTTAATGACCATAATTCAAATTTGAACTACATCTACATGCAACGGCTAACCATAACGGTTTGAAAAATCATATTTGTGTAATTGTGTGCAAGTTAATTCCATGTGGAGTAAATTAGAAGGGATTTTCAAACATATTTGCCTCACCACATGGACACATGCATATGTATGCATGGAGTGCCATGGCATTTTAATTCCGAAAAATTAAAAAAATATGAGAAACACATGAAACCTTGATTGATGTAATGTCATGCCACCAAGATGATGTAGTAAAAAAATTGGCATGTTTGACGAAAGTTTGGACACACACCCCTCACAAACCGGAGCAACTCACTAGAAGGCTCGTGGTTCCGAGAGGGAACAATGCATGTTTGATGACAAACGGGAGATAGCTTCCTATTATGGCCTTCAATTTTTTTCTACGTTTAACGTGCACTACTACACCTGTAAGGTCAAAATTTGGAAAATTCTAGGGGCCATTTGACATTTTAAAGACATTTAAGTGATTTTCTAACCATTTATTGACCGTAATTCAAATTTGAACTACATCTACATGCAACAACTAACCATACCGGTTTGCAAAATCATATTTGTGTACTTGTGTGCGAGTTAATTCCATCTGTAGGAAATTAAAAGGAATTTTCGAACATATTGGTCTCATGACATGGACACATACATATGTATGCATGGAGTGCCATGGCATTTTAATTCCAAAAAATGAAAAAATGATCAGAAAAACATCAAACCTTGATTGATGTAATGTCATGCCACGAAGATGATGTGGTAAAAAATTTGGCATGTCTGACGAAAGTTTGGACACACACCCCTCACAAACCGGATCAACTCACTAAAAGGCTCATGGTTCCGAGAGGGAACAATGCATGTTTGACGACGAACAGGAGATAGCTTCCTCTTAGGGCCTTCAAATTGTTTCTACGTTTAACATGCACTACTGCAACTGTACTGTGAAATTTGGAAAATTCTAGTGGTCATTTGACCTTTTAAAGACACTTAAGTGATTTTCTAGCCATTTTAATGACCGTAATTCAATTTTGAACTACACCTACATGCAATGGCTAACCAGAACGGTTTGAAAATCATATTTGTGTACTTGTGTGTGAGTTAATTCCATGTGCAGTAAAATAGAAGGAATTTTCAAATATATTGGTCTCACGGCATGGGCACATGCATGGAGTGCCATGGCATTTTAATTCCCCAAAATTAGAAAATGATCAGAAAAACATGAAACCTTGCTTGATGTAATGTCATGCCAACAAGATGATGTGGTAAAAAAAATTGGCCTGTTTGACGAAAGTTTGGACACATACCCCTCAAAAATCGGAGCAACTCACTAGAAGGTTCATGGTTCCGAGAGGGAACAATACATGTTTGATGACGAACGGCTATTACGGCCTCCATTTTTTTTGGACATTTAACGTGCACTGATACAACTGTCATGAGAAAAATTGGAAAATTACAGGGTTCATTTGACCTTTTAAAGATATTTAAGTAATTTCTTCGCCATTTAATGACCATAATTAAAATTTGAACTACATCTCCATACAATGGCTAACCATAATGGTTTGAAAAATCATATTTTTGTGTACGTGTGTGCGAGTTAAAAAATCATCAGACGATGTAAATATCCGGTGTTCAAAAAAGAAAATGTAAACATCATGGCACTCTATCTCGCGGCTCGAGGTTTGGTAGGTGAGTGGCATGGATAATTAATCCGACACGGTTCTGTATTGGAAACCGTCAGCTATTATGTTCACACAAAGATTTTGCTGCGGGAATCATGTGTACTTCAAACTACAGTAATCATCAATTCGGGCGACCGGCATGTGTATTGTTCCCGTTGATCTACATTCCGGTCGTCAATAAATACTACCTTGCTCACGTCGCCCCTCCTACATTCTCATCTACATCCTCCCCTCGCTCACCCTCTCTGTCTTTCTCAAATCTCTGCCATGGCGCCGCCGGTCTGCCCACGCACCGACGAGGAGTCGTCGCCCCCCCCCCCCCCCCCGAGGACGCTCACTCTAATAGCAGCGGCGAGGTCCCCTACGCGCCGCCGGACGAGGTTGCGCCAGACACCCCAACTTCGGATTGGTTTTGGGGCCAGTACAATCTTTGTTTGTGGAAGTCGTTGTCGCCGGGTGAGAAAGCCAGGCAAGTGGCGTTCAAGAAGGAGATGGCGGAGGAGGAAGTTAGGTACCAGGTGGCCTATGAAGCCCGTGATGCCACCTGGAAAAAGGAGGCAGTGGAGCTTTGGGGGCGGGCGCATCGTCGTGTGGAGGAGGTGCATGAAGACGAGTACTTCAGGAGGAAGGCCATAGGCGTTGGGCGCGTCGTCACTGCGTGGAGGTGGGCTGATAAGCTCTAGCGTGCCACCGACGAGGAGCTCCGGTGGGCGCCCAATGAAATGGCAAGATCGTTCGCGCGTGTCCTCCGGCAAGAGGTAGATCGGTACGTCAAGTGCTGCGAGGCGGAGGAGGCAGAGTACTTCCTCCGCACTGGGAAGACGCCGCACACCAGGGAGCTGCTGGCGAGGGGTTGCTGGAATACTGCCCCGGGAGGGATTATTAGTTTTAGTATGTTCATTTTCAATTTTATGCATTTTACCTAGTAGTTAAGTATCATCACGCATATGAGATGATATTATATATATATTCTGTGATGAACTAATGACAATTAATATATATATATATATATTATGAATTCCATTTTCTATCTGTTTTTGTATACTAATTTGAATCTAAGTGTTATCATCCACATATACAGAATGGAAAACGTATATACACACATTGAAACAAAGGAATAAACAGAGCAATACTATGATTGATGTGAATACAAAGCTATCCACGTCGAAATGACTCAACAAAATAAAACACATCCATGAGACCATGACTAGCAGCCCTTGCCTATGGTAGCTCTTGGCTCTGAACTCGTGCAGGCGTTCCTCCAAGCGGTCGACACACTCGCGGTACATCTAGAGCGTGATATCGAGCTCCAAGTTGCTATTTAATCGGAGATCACCAGCTCGAGGATGCGATGGCCATGTTCCTCTACTGCGTGCAGGTGGACACCTGGGCCAAGGAGGCGGTCGAGCCTACCGACCAGCGCGTCAGCATCGAGCGGGCCGCGGACCCATGCGAACGGCGCGACGGGCGTCCGGTGCAAGTACGGCGTAGAGGGCCTCTGCCCACTCCTGGCGAGGATGGGGGTACTGACGGGACGTGTACCTAGCTGCAACGCTGTGTCGACAGCAGGCAAGCGCCGATGGATCTGCTCTTGCTGTGTGGCGCGCCGCGCCTCTCGCTCTGCAGTGCTCCAATGGTCTCATCGTGCAGCGAGCCATGGCCTATCGACGCGGACGCACCTAGCTTGCTCTGCGGCACGCCATCGATCATGTTGTGCGGCGAGCAGCATGCTGTCGGTGCTGACATGCCTATCTTGATCTGCGGTGCTCAAGCGCCATGCGTCAAAGGTCTGCTCAACCCTGGCGATGACGCGCATCGCCGCCTAGGTTTATGCGCAATATCGCTAGGTGGTGGGAAACATGTGAGGAAATGGCGGGAAACGGTGGCGTGTTCATAAAACGCCATCAATTAATGGAAACTTAGCATAGAAGGAACATCGAGCTAGCAAAAGAAGTAGATGATGATCAGATGAACACGAACCACACTAGGGAACCCGTCGATGATGAATTCATCAATCGCAAATGGTTGAATACTACCAAGCGTTTGCCCACAACATGCATGGCTTATTCCATCACAAACAGGTCGGATGGATCAAACCCGGATGATCTAGACCCCCACCCGGACGATCCGGACCAAACCCGGAAGATCTGGACCCCCACCCGGATGATCCGGGTAATATGCCCCAAGATGCCCGAAGTTTGCAGAATCCACCTGGCGGAGCCGGATCATCCAGACGAGGACCCGGATCATCCCGACGATTCCCGAATCATCCGGACCCCCATCCGGCCTTTGCATGCGCGCATGACTTGGGCCGAGGCTCATGTACCCCTTCGCCCCTGACTTACCCCTTTGTGTCTTAGCACTATATATTGACTACCCCTCCTTCTAGTTAGGGTTAGCAAAGTAGTAGCTCATTAGAGATAGAGCTTTGCTCATCCATACGGATCTACTCCATGAGAGAGACCGCGCGCTTCTACGGAGAAGATCCACCATGGATTCAAGACCCCCTCACGGGTGGCCCCCATCAAGACCTCCTCACAGAGAAGAATCGGTTACCCTATCTATCGTCCCTTGTTGACTTTGGATCGTGTATCTCTTTGTGTTTCGAGGATCTAGCACATGTGTGATTGTTTCTTGTTAATTTGAGTGATTCCTCTCTTTCCCCTCGTGTTTTCCTCCTTGTGTTCTTCGTGTTTTTCGTGGGATCCGCTCCAATCATAAAAGATCGGGCCACTAGGGTTCTACCCTACATCACCTTGGTATCATGAGCCATGTTTATCTTGAATTTGGAGTCCCCCCCACCATTTTCTAGCCTTCTTTTGCATGATTTCGTCCTAAAATTCAAAAATCCCCACCAAAAATAGCACCTATTTTTTTGTGATTTGTTGGTTTAATGATGTTTTGTTGATTTTGATCCATGGATTTGCTTGGTTTCGAGTGGATATAGCATCTCCCTGACTTTCTCCACCTCCCATCCATGAAATCTGATCAATTTTTGCCCCAAAAATTATCCATTTCCGTCCAAAAATTCATCCTCGAGAGGAAATACCGAGCAGTTTGACCTGCCCGGATCATCCGGAATTGGTCCCGGATCCACCCGGATCAGCTGGACCATCTCCCGGATGTCCAGACACCCCACATGACAGAAATGGTTGACGAACCCAGATCATCCGGACCTACTCCCGGATGTCCGGATAACCCTGACACTGACAGGGCTGAATTCTTGTTTCGGCCATAACTAATTCATCTGGATTCCGTTTTTGACGTTCTTTAGCTCGTTTTGAAGCTATTGACATCCCTCATCCCAAAAAAATATTACCATCACCATTTTACTCCATCAAATCTTTGGAACTTTAGCATCTTTGCCTAGGGCTACCACCATATCATCGGTATAACCACCACCGACTTCCGCAACCTAACCCATTATGATCCCCATTGCATATGTGGTTGTTTGAGTTGCGACTTGAGTCTCCTAAGGTGTTTCGGCTACTTACGGACGATTGCTTCTTCATCAACCACCACTACCACTTCCACATACCCTTGCACACCATACACTTACACCACCCCCAACTTAACCCAATTTTGTTTGTGTTGTGAGTTGTGTCTCCTAAGATGTTTCGGCTACTTAGGGACCGTGCTTTCAACTCTAACACCGTGTATAGCCCATCATACCCTTTCACCACCTTAACCCATATTGACCGTGTTTCCACCAATACTTCCGCAACCACCACCGCATTCCCGCTACCACCATTTCACATTTGACATTTGACATTTTGATTTCGCGGTTGTTCCGTTTGCTACCACCACCGTTCGAGGTTACCGTCCTTGGAAATGATGAGTGGCGGTGTTCTTGATGTCGACCCGTTCCTAATTAGTAGAAACGGAAAAACCACTAGCCCATTTTGCGTTACTTTCCTATCGAGACTAGCCATTTGAGTATTGCTGGCAACGTTGCTTGTGCACATTAGTGATCCACCCTTCCGTTGCATACATACCATAACATATTGGTATCATCATATCACCCCTTGTGTCACAAGTTTGTTCCCGCATATACACAATTGCTATCTTGGTTTGTGCATTTCGCATTGTGGCCATACAAAAAAAAGAATAAGCTTTTAAGCAAAATAGAAAGTGCAAACAAGCTTGTAAGCAATAGACATAGCATCATACCACATTGCATAAATGATTGTCATATCCGATCATCTTGGTTCATCTTAAGAAACACCAGGAACCATACATACATAGCATACTTGGGATAGAAAGTTGATACATTTTGCATCTTATAGGTTGTGCACAAGTGTCGTATCCGCCTATTGAGCAATCGTGCTAGCGTCTCTCTTGAGTTGTGCAACACGAGCAATTTCCGTGGATTCCACATTTTGAGATCATTCCTTGGTTGCACGACCCCATTTATCTATCCGTGTGTGTGTGTTTCTGTGTGCCACATATTTCTATTGGTCTACTTGTTTCACTTGTGAATTTATGAATCTCTTTCAACATTATTGACTCTTGCTAACATTTTACATCAAATTTTTTTATGCCACTATCCTCACCGACCTCCACCATAAGCCTTATTTGTGTAGGTGTGAGAAATCGACAAGAAATGGTACCAATTGTGCTATTTCCTTGTTACATCATTGAGTGATCACTGATCCATCTTCAACTTCGGTCACGGTACATTTGGTATAAGTTCTTCTCTTTCTCCCACTCATATTTGCTTGAGTCTTGTGATGGATAGGAAAGGCATGTCATCTCCGGTCTACGACAACAACGACGGCGTGAGCAACTACATCACCAAAGCGTCCATCTTCTATCAACAACGACAAATGCAAGGTGCCCAATCAAGATTGCGAGTGCGCATCGAGAACAGCTCCATCGACATTCGTCACTCCGAAGCAAGGAAAAGGGACTACATCGACAACAAGCTTTCCGTGCAAAAGGAGGAGCAAGATGCAAGGATGGAGGAGATTTGGACTTGTTGGCCAAACGTTCTTCCCCTTCATCATCCTCAAGGCGGCGAAATTCAAGTCACAAGTGTTCGGAGCGCAAAAATGATGCAAGTGCAAGTCGTCCACGTCCACATCTCCATGACGACCACCATCACGTTCGTGATCCACATCGTCATGAAGGGCAAGTCACCTCCAAGCATCATGTGCACGACGACGACAAATGACATCTACTAGGAGCTGAAGCACAACAACGACATCATCAACATGAAGATGCTCGCCAAGCGCAAATGCACAAGTCCGAACAAGCACTACTTCACGCCAAGTCCAAGCTTCATGAGAAAAAGAGAAGATCGCGAGACGAGCACCACCAAGACGGAGCTACGGCTACACCAACCACTTCGACATCTTCGCCAAGTGCTATCAAGGCATCTTCTCCTTTGGACTTATGGCATTTTCGCCTACTTCCCATGAGTTCACCTACATCGACATCTTCAACAATGAGGCCACCACCTACGAGCGAGGGCGACACTTCCATCTTCGGAAGCCCCTCAAGGAAGATGGCCGAGCATGGGAATTTCCCTTCAGTCATGGAGATGAGCTACGAGGTGCCACATCATATGGTCCTCGTACAACAAGACGGTGACAAGAAGGTCGAGCTAGGGCCACCCCTTTTGACCACGGCGGCGAGCATGAACCTCTTCAACAACATGAAGACAGCGCCCATGTTGGACTCATACTCCGAGTCAAGCTGCGAGACCGCACTTGAGACCTTATCTTTGGTCTTAGAGGAGAGTGATGATGTGCCATCTTCGGTCTTCATCCACAGCTACGACTACGACATGATTGAGCATGGAGACATTTGCACCTACATCTCTCCGACACCCACATATGACAAGATGCCCCAATTGCCATGTGAAGAGAGCCACCACCCCATGAGTGAGATGAGTGACTTCACCATACGTGACATTGAGAGAATTTCCTATGAGAGGATGAGTGTGACCACCACTAGCCGCACACTTGAGAGCATGCAACACACCCTATGTGAGGTTGAGAGCCATTTGAGTGACTCCACCAACCATATGAGTGAGAGCATCATACCGGGAGTGAGTGAGGTAGTTGACAGGGCATGTGAGGCCACTATGATTTCTAACAACTTCACCTCTACTCCGAGTGTGTTTTCTTCTTTGGTGCTAGGTCTCCTACATGATGACATGCCTATACTCAACGAGTCCATACCTCCAATGAAGACGACGATGGCCATGGTGGAAGATGATGCACCCCCACATGGTTCCATCAAG
The DNA here is from genome assembly GCF_018294505.1 of Triticum aestivum. Classification (NCBI taxonomy): domain Eukaryota; kingdom Viridiplantae; phylum Streptophyta; class Magnoliopsida; order Poales; family Poaceae; genus Triticum; species Triticum aestivum. Next base: position 279,573,295 of record NC_057803.1, on the reverse strand, counting down.
ATGAAGATGAGCACGACTTGTTCTTCAAAACCTCACCTACAACACATGAGTAATTCTCCAAAGGTAACATAGGTGATGGTGCTTCTCTTGTCCCACTAGCGGACTATCCCACCAATGATTGCTTGCATGATGTTGATCAACCTATTTCCATGCTTCATGCTAGCGCGACTTCCTCATGTGATGATTTCTTGCCCATTTACGATGAGTATGATGATTCTCATGTGGAGTCTATTAGTTGTGACGCCATGTTACATAGGATTTCTTGTGATAATTGTTTAGGTCACATCATGTTTGAAAACCCGCTTGACTTGTCATATGCTATGAATGAGATCACCCATATGTTATATTTGCAATCTCAACATAGTAACTATGCATGCCCCGCTAAAATAAATCCCATTTGCGGTTATGGCATAGATGACAAGATGATGGTCATTGGCTTTTGTTTTTCATGTGATGATATTGCCATGTTTCCTTTACATGATTTGCACAATTCATCTACTATGCCATGCCATGATCACATTGCTTCAGATATGCATTGTTTTGGATGTTGTCAATATTCTCCATGTGATGTTTGCATTAATGATCATGAGGAGACCCCCATAACTTCCTCATACATAGTAGTAGATTTTGATGCATTCCATACTTTGCATGATTCCCATAATTGCTTGCACCATATGCATTCCACACATAACAATGCTCTAGATATTTCCCATGATGCATTACACAATTTGAGTCTCCATTATGCTATACATAATAACAAACCTATCATAATGGATGACATGTTTCTATATCACGCATCTCATTTATTTAAGCACTGGATATTTTGTGCTAACCAACACAAGCACGCATGCATCATGATGGGTGATATGTATATATACCACGCACACACAATTTTCCCTTTGTCTTTGTTTTGCGTAGGTTCTCATGTATACTCGTCAACCTCTCAATCCCAAGAGTTGACGAAACGAGCTCTTGAGAGCAACGACGATTTGGGATCCCGTGGACTATCATCATCACCATTCCCTTCGCGCAAGGACTACGCGCATCACCTTTACATGGCTCTCACACGGCTATGGGCTATTTACCACTTGTCACCTTATGCCCATACTATCATGCTCCCTTTGCATGTTATGCCTCTTCACATGATTTTACCATGCAATTGTGACCCTTGCTTGCATCTACCCATGATTCAGAATTATGATACTCCTATGTGTATTTGCATGCTTGGTGGAGATCCTTGTTGCTATTTCCATGTTTACCATGTGCCTCATGCTATTGTTGCTTGTTGGGAGAGTCATGATGTCCCATTGCTATTTACATATGTCCTCTTGCCAATACATTGATGACATTTTGCTCATATCTTGCCTTCATGATTGTGATATGTCTTGTGCATTATTCATGACCACCATTTGCACATATGGCATGCTTGACATGACTCCTTCTAGTACGTTGCATCTTCGCACTACTAGATTGCTTGACTTGATCACTATGATTGCTTGCTTTGTCGCATCACCCATGTTCCACTATTACTCGCTTTCTTGGGTTGATGACATATATGTTCATGCCTGTCGGTGTCAAAACCGGCGGATCTCGGGTAGGGGGTCCCAAACTGTGCGTCTAAGGCAGATGGTAACAGGAGGCAGGGGACACGATGTTTTACCCAGGTTCGGGCCCTCTTGATGGAGGTAAAACCCTCTTGATGGAGTATTACAAGAGTTGATCTACCACGAGATCGGAGAGGCTAAACCCTAGAAGCTAGCCTATGGTATGATTGTATGTTGTCCTACGGACTAAAACCCTCCGGTTTATATAGACACCGGAGGGGGCTAGGGTTACACAAGGTCGGTTACAAAGGAGGAGATATCCATATCCGTACTGCCTAGCTTGCCTTCCACGCCAAGTAGAGTTCCGTCTAGACACGAGACGAAGTCTTCAATCTTGTATCTTCATAGTCCAACAGTCCGGCCAAAGGATATAATCCGGCTGTCCGGATACCCCCTAATCTAGGACTCCCTCAGTAGCCCCCGAACCAGGCTTCAATGACGATGAGTCCGGCGCGCAGTGTTGTCTTTGGCATTGCAAGGCGGGTTCTTCTCCATATTTCGAACGTTTGTAAAGCAGTGTCCGGTCCCATAAATGTTTGGACCTCTTGGCTTTTGTGCCCAAGAAGGGCTATCTCCCACGCGTCGAATGAATACGAGGCGCCAGGGCGTTTTTACATTCGCCCCCCTAGCCAAATAAATAAATTGTCTATTAAAGGGATGGGGATTCTTAGATCCGATCCATACCATCCTCCCCCAGCGAGAATCCATCAGAGCGCGTTTCGGAAAGATCCATTCCAGCATGGCCGACCTCCGCAGCTCCTCCTCCCGCCCCCGTAGCCCTAAGCCCGGTGATTTGGAGAGGTATTCAGTCCCGCACAGTCGATTAGTCGAACTGCAGACTAAGGGATTTCTCCCTCCGGCTTATATGGTGCCCGTTTGAGCCGGGCTTACCACCTACAATGGCAGGGAGCAAGCGGAGAGCTTTCCGTGTCCCTCTATGGGGGAGCGGGTCTGCCTTGTTCCTTATTTATTAAGGGGACTCGGATTTCCAATTCATTCATTCCTCCGCGGGCTCCTGGAGTTCTTCGACCTCCAATTACACAATTTCACCCCTGCCATTCTACATATCATCGGCTATGTTGCTCTCTGCGAGTTGTTCCTGGGCTGCCAGGCTCACTTCAAGCTGTGGAAAAGGCTATTTTGCCTCGTCCCTCGCACACAGAGGGGGTCACTTTATCAAGTGGGCAGAGCCGAAATATGGCGCATCGCCGGTACCGGATACCTGTCCGGTACCCCGAAGAAGTCGTCCGAAGGCTAGCCTTCGGAATGGTTTTATATGGAGGACGTTCCCCTTTCGGACCCTGTTCGACGGGGTCTTCCTGAGTTCAGCAATGCTCCTCTGAAGAAACGCCGAAGTTGGCGCCCACAGAGCCCCAGGTGGAAGACAATGGAGAAGTCCTCTATCTGATGAACCGGATTAAAGAACTGGCTCAATCAGGATTGACAATAATCGAAGTTATGTAGATTTTCTTAATGCAGGGAGTGCAACCACTTCAATATCGTGGGCACCCCTTGTGGTGTTTTGACGGGGCGGATGATGCCACCCGCTGCGGGCGTAAGGGTCCAGACAATGCTGCCGCTTTAGCAAAAATTCTGCCCGAATTGTTCAAGGGAGAGGAAGAGGAGTTCATCCGCATCAAGCCACGGGATTGATTCTCCATGTACAATCCTCCAAGCTGGGTAAGTTATATCTCCTTACTCCCATTTTTCCCGCATTCTTTGTCGTAAGTATTCACCTTGCCACTTTGCGGCAGGAAGTGCAAAAAGCCATAAAGGAGGTCAGCAGCCCTTCTACACAACCAGAGGACCCTGACCGGGCCCTCGACTCCGGACTTGAAGAAGATCCAGTTATATTCATGGAGCTGATAGACCGGCAGTTCTATCAGTTAAGCTGCGATGATGCCATGGTGGCCATTACGGCCAACTATCCCGGACTGCTTCCTGCATCGCACGTAAGAAAAACCAAAAATCCCAACTCCAAAAACTAGGATCCCCTTTTAGACACTTCCCCTACCATATACATATGGCATTTTTACAGGGAAGGCATTCGGGATGCCCTACCGAACCCGCAGCAACTCGCCAACAAGAGGCACCGAGGCCGGGTAGGCCAAAAAGGAAGGCGGTCAGGATGGAGATGCCGGCGCAAAGGTATAACAAAAACCTCGCTCTGTGGTTGTCGTCTTTCTCGAAATGTAATGACGCCCGTGTTTTTTGAACAGAAAAAACGCTCGCCAGAATATGTCCGGCGATGTTGCTAATCACGCTTCACCAGTCGGGCGCTAGGACCGGACATAGAGACGGAAGCCGATATGGGGCGGGCGCTGGATAATCCCCCTACAGAGGATGCAGATAGATTATCCGCTACAAGCTCAGAAGTGGAGAGCGCCATGAATCATACGCGCCGCCGGCCGTACTCCGTGACACTTGTTTCTCACCAGAGGCATTTGATGCCTTCAATTCTGGAGAGGCGTACCTCCGTGCTGCTCAAGATGGTCTAGCCAGAACCACGGATCAGTATGTAAAGGATGTACGGGTAAGTAAATCTGATGATTTATATGTATCAGTAGCCCCTAATACTTGAAACAATTAGCAGAACTGATTTAAGGATCGTCTCTATTGTGCAGGTTCTTACAGAGAAGAATACTAGGCTGTCACAGGAGCTGGAGGAATGCAAGACCCAACTGCGGGCCGCTTTTGCCGCATTGCAAGAACCAAAAAAGTCTCCCGCTGGTAACATTTACTTTAAAGAATGATGGTTACCATATAGTGTGCTGCGTGGCTGCAGATCTAACAATAGATGTTGCAGATGAATCCGGAGAAAATCCGGAGGACCAGCATGTCGTGCGACAGCTAGAGGCTGGCAAACGCGTGCTGACTGAGTTTAGGCGGGAGAAAAACAATCTCCAAGACACCAATATCAAGCTGAGCGTGGAACAAAAAGACGTTCAAGCCCAGCTTGCAGACTCCGAGAAGGAGAATAAGCGGCTTCGGTGCTGCATTTTCAGTAAGTGCTTGAACGAATCCTTTTGAAGGAGTTCGGTGAAGAAGCCGACTAATAGCGTTATGTCTGTAGGTATGCTGACGAGTCGTCCCGCGGAGGAAATGCCTGGGTCTGCGGGTGATCTTCTATCCGAGCTCTCACATCTGCATGAACAAGTTCGACAGGTGATGCAAGGTGTTGCCCAGGCCTTGTGGCCATCCGTCTTCCTGCCAGAAGGTGTTGCAGAGCTTACGGAGAAGCTCAAGGGAGCACGGCGGCGCTTCTGATTATGGAAGATATCGGCCTGCCGACAAGGTGCCAGAGAAGCCTGGGACATGGTGAAGACACGGTATACCAAGGCTGACCCAAATCACATGGCCGAGGTCGGACCTGTGGGGCCCGATGGGAAAGAGATCCCCGTTAGCTTAGTTTATGGGCAAGTAGAATTAGCCGAAAGTATTCCCAATAGGATTGTAGGCTAGACCGCCTGTTGGATGGTATAGAAGAGGAATTTAGTCAGTCTGCATGACTATGTAATTAAAGTGACATGTATAATGCCTTCTAGCCGGATTGTAGATCATTTGTCATGGCGGACCTTTTCGCTTCAACCTCAGGACCCGATAGTCCGGAGTGTATCCGAATACCCGCTCAGTTATATAAGAACTGGGGTATGCATGGAGACCAGGCATAGGGGTCATTAGTGCTTGAACAGACAAGTGCCCAATTAGTTATGTTATATTACATGGGTAGTAAGAAACATCTTCCAGGGAGAATAGTTCCGTCAAGGCTTCCTTTCCCTGGGTAAGCATGCCCTAAAGTGCATGTCCGGACTGCGATAGGAAACGCAGGAAAAACATCTGGGGGCAGATATGGAAAATAAATAAAAATCATCTTTTGTTCACTGACCGAATATTCCCTTAAGAACGCTAGCTTTCGGCTTCACCCAGTCTGAGGTACACATCCGGCTGACCCGACAGTAACAATCGTAGAGGTGCTCCCCTTATGACCTAGCCGAATTAATGGGAACGTAGGGCATAAATACAAGAGCCAGACAACCCAGCTTGGCCAAAACTTAAGTCATATCGATGCATATAATGGCGAAAAAAGGTACATGTGGAAGTATACTACATGTGCGGGGCATGAGGCCCAGATAAATAATTAAGCTTCTGTGAAAGAAGCCCCCAGGTATGATGAGCGCGGCTAGCGCATCTATAATGTGCAAGCGAGGCACAAGTTGGCCCTTGAAGGCCTAGAGAAAGAATAAAAGAACGGAAGAAAGAAAAACAAGACAGATAATGTATATGCAAAAAATGGATAGGGGAAGGAGACGAACATAGAGTCATGCGCTAGGCGTAGAATCTTCGGAGCCTGGACGCGTTCCATGGGTTCGGCTCGAGTCGATTAGTCGATGCATCACACAGTCGGTACGCTCCACCAGTCAGAACTTGGTCAATAATGAAGGGACCTTCCCATTTGGGCTCGAGCTTGTTCTTTTTCTTATCCGGCAGGCGTAGAACTAGTTCGCCAAAATTATAAGTTTTTGACCGTACCTCTCTGCTTTGGTATCTGCGAGCATGTTGCTGATAAAATGCGAAATGAGCTTTTGCTACGTCGCGCTCCTCCTCCAGGGTGTCCAGACTGTCTTGCCGATCGAGCTTGGCTTCTCTTTCTTTGTACATGCACACTCGAGGTGAGTCATGAATTGTGTCATAGGGCAAGACTGCCTATGCGTCGTACACCATAAAAAACGGTGTATATCCGGTACTATGATTCGGCGTGGTCCGAAGCCCCCAGAGTACAGAGTCGAGCTCCTCTACCCAGTGCGTGTTAGACTCCGTTAAGGAATGCACTAATCTGGGTTTAATGCCGCTCATTATAAGACCGTTTGCTCGCTCAACTTGGCCATTGGTTTGTGGGTGATAGACTGAAGCATAATCGAGCTTGATGCCCATTTTGCTGCACCAGAGTTTTACCTCATCGGCAGTGAAGTTCGTGCCGTTGTCAGTGTTGATGCTGTGGGGGACTCCATAATGGTGTACGACCCCGGATATGAAGTCTATCACCGGTCCGGATTCGGCTGTTTTAACAGGTTTGGCCTCTATTCATTTGGTGAATTTATCCAGCATGACCAGTAAGTATTTTTTCTTGTGGGTTCCCCCTTTAAGGGGTCCAACCATGTCAAGCCCCTAGACCGCGAAGGGCCACGTAATGGGGATTGTTTGGAGGGGGGTGGGTGGCATGTGGCTTTGATTTGCAAAGAGCTGGCAACAGGCGCAACGTTGGACCAAGCCTGTGCATCTGCCCGGGCCGTTGGCCAATAGAATCATGTACGGAAGGCCTTGCTTACAAGAGCCCGGGCTGTGGCGTGGTGCCCGCCTAGTCCGGCGTGAATTTCTGCCAAAAGGTTCCGCCCTTCCTCTTTAGAGATGCACCTTTGAAAGACTCCGGTAGTGCTTTTTTATACAATTCTCCCTCATGGACCCTATAGGCCTTAGATCGCCGCAATATGTAGCGTGCCTCATTTTGGTCCTCTGGAAGTTCCTGCCTAGTTAGGTAGGCCAGGAATGGTTCTGTCCACGGGGCTATCATGGCCATTATTACGTGGGCTGAAGGTGTTATTTCGGTGGCGGAGCCTTCGATTGTGTCAGAATGTTCGGTATCAGGTATTTTGGCCGGGTCTGGACTATTGTTACCGGTGTCCCTTTCCATACTACGGATGGCTTGAACAGCCTCTCCAAAAATATGTTGGGGGGACCGCATTGCGTTTTGCACCGACGCGGGTGAGGATATCCGCCGCCTGATTGTTTTCTCGAGCCACATGGTGAAATTCGAGCCCCTCGAACCGAGCTGACATTTTTAGGACGGCGTTTTGGTAGGCCGCCATTTTCGGATCCTTGGCGTCAAAGTCTCCATTTATTTGGGATATTGCTAGGTTTGAATCCCCACGCACCTCCAGGCGTTGAATGCCCATGGAGACTGCCATCCGAAGACCATGCAATAGAGCTTCGTATTGGGCTGCGTTATTGGCGTCTGTGTACAATATTTGCAGTCCGTACTGAATGGTATCTCCGGTTGGGGACGTCAGGAGAACGCCAGCCCGTAGACTAGCCAGCATTTTAGAACCGTCGAAGTGCATGATCCAATTGGAGTATGCGCCATACTCTTTAGGGAGTTCGGCCTCCGTCCATTCGGCGACAAAGTCGGCCAATACTTGCGACTTAATGGCTCGTCGAGGTTTGTATGTTATGTCGAACAGGAGGAGCTCAATGGCCCATTTGGCAATCTGGCCCGTAGCGTCGCGGTTGTTTATAATATCATTAAGTGGCACTTCCGAGGCTACTGTAATCAAACACTCTTGAAAGTAGTGTCGCAGCTTCCGGGAAGCCATGAATAGTGCATAGGCTATCTTTTGATAATGTGGGTATCGTGATTTGCATGGAGTGAGGACAGTGGATACATAGTATAGAGGCTTTTGAAGAGGGAATTTATGTACGTCCGCTTCTCGTTCGACAATGAGCACTGCGCTTACAACTTGATGAGTTGCCGCAATGTACAACAACATTGGTTCGCCGATGTTTGGCACGGCCAGGATTGGGTTGGTTGCCAAAATAGCCTTTATTTCTTCCAATCCGGCTGTGGCAGCGTCCGTCCACTCGAAGTGTTCGGTGCGCCGAAGGAGGCGATAAAGGGGTAAAGCCTTTTCTCCTAAGCGGGAGATAAAGCGGCTTAGAGCCGCCACGCATCCAGTTAGCTTCTGGATTTGTTTGAGGTCTGTTGGGGTAGCCAACTGTGACAAAGCTCGGATTTTGGCCGGATTAGCTTCAATACCTCTACTGGAGACAATGAAACCCAGGAGCTTTCCGGCTGGTACGCCGAAAACACATTTTTCCGGATTGAGCTTGATGTCGTATGTTCAGAGGTTGTCGAATGTGAGCCACAAGTCATCTATCAAAGAGTCGATGTGTTTGGTTTTGACGACCACATCGTCTACGTATGCCTCTACTGTTTTGCTGATTTGTTTCTCCAGACATGTCTGAATCATGCGCTGATATGTTGCGCCGGCGTTTTTCAGCCCAAAAGGCATTGTGTTGAAACAGAAGGGACCGTATGGTGTGATGAATGCCGTTGCGGCTTGGTCGGACTCCACCATTTTGATTTGGTGGTAACCGGAGTATGCGTCGAGGAAACACAATGACTCGTGTCCTGCGGTAGCATCGATAATTTGATTGATGCGGGGGAGGGGGAAGGGATCCTTTGGGAAAGCTTTATTGAGGTCCTTGAAATCGACACAAAGGCGCCATGATTTATCCTTCTTTGGTACCATCACCAGGTTTGCTAGCCAGTCCGGGTGTTTTATTTCTCTGATGAATCCAGCCTCCAATAACTTGGCTAGTTCCTCTCCCATGGCCTGTCTCTTAGGTTCGGAGAAACACCGAAGAGCTTGCTTGGCCGGCTTGAACCCCTTTAGGATATTGAGGCTATGCTCGGCCACCCTGCGTGGGATTCCTGGCATGTCTGAGGGATGCCAGGCGATTCTCGCGCAGGAACTCTCATAGTGTGGCGTCCACGGCGGGGTTTAACTGTGCCCTGATGGAGGCTGTTTTTGTAGGGTCCGTTGGGTGGACTTGGAATTTGACTATTTCATCCACTGGTTTAAAAGATGTGGACTTGGATCTCTTATCGAGTATCACGTCGTGCCTATCCACTGTGGAGCGTAGCGTGGTTAATTCCTCGTCCGAGAGGGCTTCGGATAATGCCTCGAGGGCCAGTGAGGCTGTTTTGTTTTCGGTGCGGAGTGTTGTGTCCGGATCACTGGCGAGGGTGATGATTCCGTTGGGCCCAGGCATTTTGAGCTTCATGTACCCATAATGGGGTACGGCTTGGAAGATCATGAACGCCACACGTCCTAAAAGGGCGTGGTATCCACTGCTGAACGGGGCCACTTGAAATGTAATTTCTCTGGCGTACCGAATACCACATCTAGTGTGACTTTCCCAGCACATCGTGCCTCCCGACTGGGTATGATTCCCCTGAAGATTGTGCTACTTTGCTCAATGCGGTTCTAGTCTATTTCCATTTTTTGAAGAGTTTCCTCATAGATGAGGTTTAATCCGCTGCCGCCGTCCATGAGTACTTTGGTGAGTCGAAAGTCGTCCACAATTGGACTAAGGACCAGTGTGGCTGGTGCTCGGGCTGTTCGGAATTTAGGTTCTTCACTGGCATTGAAGGTAATAGCCGTGTCACTCCATGGATTTATAGCTGCTACGTGGAAGATTCCGGCCATGCTGCGGAGTCTTCGCTTGCGCCTATTATTTGACGCGAAGGTCTCAAAGACTGTTAACACCGTATTGTTATCCACGAGATGGTGCTCTTTGGCATTTGGGATAAGAAGATCCTCACCACTTTTGGCCACCTGCCGGAGTATCCAACATGCTCTAAGGCTGTGCGTTGTTATTGTATCTGCTGTACTATGAATTTTGTAGGGTCTGTTAAGCCATCCCTCCAGTACAGTTCCATGCCCTGTTGAGGGTTTTTGTTTCTTTGCAACTAGCTCGGGTGTCTTATGATAGTGCACCCTTTTACTTCGGACTGGGTGTATATTCGGAGCCGAATTATCCCAAAATTTCGTTTCGGTTTTCCAGGCGCTTTCCATTGCACAGTACTTTCGTACTATGGACGCCAAGTCAGCGAAGCGTGATATGTCACGGCGACTTAAGGCGTGAAGGATTCCCTTGTCTGTGCAATTATTGCAGAAAAGTGAGATTGCATCTTACTCGCAACAGTCCTTAACCTTGTTCATCACAAGGAGGAATCTGGCCCAATAATGATGTACTGCTTCATGGGGCTCTTGCCTGATGTGGGAAAGATAGTTTATGTCTGGGTGGGTGGGTGGATTTGAGTCTGAACCCCTACCCGATCTGAGACCCAGGGGCCGAGGAGTTTCCAATCTTGGAAGTTCGGGTTCTTGAGTGCTGCCCGATAAGTCTGGCCCGCTGCCTGATTCTAGGTTCAGGGCTTGGGTGATGTCCTCCCGTAAGCGGGTATCCGGCTCGGAGAGCTCAGGACTCCGGACATAGTTAGTCCTCAAAATAGAGGAAGAGTTCCCGCATTGTTCCTCCACCATCGCAACGTGATGGGTGACCGATGGAAAGTTAATCTCCCTTTGATCGGGTTTAAGCCCAATCCGATCATAGTCCGTAGAGACTCCCAAGGCGGCGATGCGATCCAAGAGTTTGTTTAGGGAAGAGAGCTCCATTGGATCCATCTTCTCGGTGAATTCCGAGCCGACGTGGATGCTGTTTTTGATGACCCGAGAAGTCATCGTCGGTGCAGCGGCCGAACAGGCAGTCATGACGAAACTGCCTAGCCGGAGAGTTTGGCCGACAGCCAGAGCTCCCCCTGCGGTAATGTTGTTTTTAACAACGAGATGAGGCATCCTTCCTTACGGCGACGTCACAGAGGAACTCTCAATGAAAGCACCAATGTCGGTGTCAAAACCGGCGGATCTTGGGTTGGGGGTCCTGAACTGTGCGTCTAAGGCGGATGGTAACAGGAGGCAGGGGACACGATGTTTTACCCAGGTTTGGGCCCTCTTGATGGAGGTAAAACCCTACGTCCTGCTTGATTTATTCTTGATGATATGAGTATTACAAGAGTAGATCTACCACGAGATCGGAGAGGCTAAACCCTAGAAGCTAGCCTATGGTATGATTGTATGTTGTCCTATGGACTAAAACCCTTCAGTTTATATAGAAACCGGAGGGGGCTAGGGTTACACAAGCTCAGTTACAAAGGAGGAGATATCCATATCCGTACTGCCTAACTTGCCTTCCACGCCAAGTAGAGTTCCATCCGGACACGAGACGAAGTCTTCAATCTTGTATCTTCATAGTCCAACAGTCCGGCCAAAGGATATAATCCGGCTGTCCGGATACCCCATAATACAGGACTCCCTAAAAGCCTCTCACTTTATTTGCCTTGATCATTATCTCTTGTCTCCATTAGTGCCATCCCTCATATACCCTTGTATTGAGTGCCAACTTGCTATGCTTATTGATCATGGAGACTTGGACATATTACTTGTGATGCATGCTTGTTTGATTGAGCCTATTGTATTTGGTTGTTCTCACATCATATGCCTACATACTATGAAATGCTCCCTTGTCCTTTCTTATGATGAGCATGATGCATACACTTGTTGGGTATGTTACCACACAAATGGTAGGTTTTGCACTTCCGCTAACCTCATTTGTTTTTCCGAGTGTTTGTCATGCACTTACATTTTGGAGGATACACAAGGTGGTAGCATCACAAGACAACTTGGTCATGTGGAAGCGTACACAATGCGAGACACCAAATTTTTTGACATTCTCATAAAGGTGAACTCCTTCCCTTTGAGCCACCCTCAAATACGCATATTGGATGGGTCATTGTTTCATTGTTGTTTCCTTCTTGTTGTCCACATGATACATCTCATGAACGGAGGAGCGACATTGGAGATTGGCTCTATGGACCTTCAAGTTGAGGAGCGCTCAGACTTATTGGATGCACCTTCGAACCTCCACTCATGCCACGACATCGAGAATTGGTACACCAACACCTCCATATTTGTTGATTGTGCTCACACATGTCATGCTCGATGGACATATCATACACATGAAAAATTTGCATCTTATGCATGGAATTACTCAAATTATAATTGCCTTGTTGCATCTTGTATTCCCATGTCATCCATGATATATGAGCATGTGCACTTTCTTAGGAAATTTGTTGTGATCTTACTTGTTGGCATATTTATACATCATGATCATATTACCTACCATCAATTGCATGATAATATAACCATATTGAGCATCCATTGCCATATTCATGGTATTGATAAACTGTCTCAATATGACATCATTTTGCACTGTGGTTGCATTGACCATATTCACAATACATTTGTGTGCACAATGAATGCTTTTGCTCCCATGAATGATTTGCATATCATTCTATATCATCTTGATAAGCTTCATGCGCTTTGTCACGAACAATCTTGCCGAACGGACTCATTCTTTTATGATGGACACTTTGTGTGCGCTAACCATTATATTTCCGAGTGTACTTTGTGTTTCCTCTTTTTGCATGTCTACCACTCCGGCGACACTTTGGAGTACTTGGATTGTGCAACGTCTTCCACTCCGTCCAACTACAAGTACGTCCATGACTACCGTTTCCATGGTGATGAGTATCACGATCCGAGGTCGGATCTTTCCCAAGGGGGGAGATGATGCGGAGCATCCTACGATCATCCCCATGTTCACTTCGACTACTCCCCGAGCCCCAATAGGGCATACGATGAGACCTCGACCATACGCCATTGGACACAAGGTGAACTCACTCCTCTTCGAACCGTCACTTTCCACCTATGAGACATGGCTACTACCTCATGCATGGACCTTGTGTATACTCAGGCACATACGAGATGACCATGGAGAATCAAAGGACCAAGGCCAAGCATGGAAGACGAGAAGGAAGAAGAAGAAGAAGAACAGGCAAGACAGAGCTTGCCCGGATGATCCGGACTGCCAGCCGAACGATCTGGACCGAACCCAGATGATCCGGACCCCCACTCGGACGATCTGGGTAATGTGCCCCAAGAAGCGCGAAGCTTGCGGAATCCGCATGGCTAATCCGGATCATCCAAACAAGGACCCAGATCATCCAGACGATGCCCGGATCATCCGGACCCCCATCCGGATCATCCAGCCTTTGCCTGCGCGCATGACTTGGGCCGAGTTCCGTGTACCACTTCGCCCCTGACTTACCCCTTCATGGCTTAGCATTATATATAGACCACCTCCTCCTCCTAGTTAGGGTTAGCAAAGTAGTAGCTCATTAGAGATAGAGCTTTGCTCATCCATACGGATCTACTCCACGAGAGAGACGGCGCGCCTCTAGGGAGAAGATCCACCTTGGATTCAAGACCCCCTCATGTGTGGCCCCCATCAACACCTCCTCACAGAGAAGAATCAGTTACCCTATGTATCGTCCCTTGTTGACTTTGGATCGTGTATCTCTTTGTGTTTCGAGGATCTAGCACATGTGTGATTGTTTCTTGTTGATTTATGTGATTTATCTCTTTCCCCTCGTGTTCTTCGTGTTTTTCGTGGGATCCGCTCCAATCGTGAAAGATCGGGCCACTAGGGTTCTACCCTACATCACTCTTCGCATCCTTATGGTGGTATCCAGATGACCGCCCGTCACCCAATGACCAATATATGTAGTGTAGAAAGAGCATATCACATACGTCTTATTAGAAGCAATCGTCTGTGTTATTATCGGTCTTCGCACACATTTCTGATTGCAGACCTGTTTGCCACGTATCACACACATCTTGATATATTGAACCATTTCTGTTCTCTTGTGTCAACGCAAACGTTCATCCGAGTGAACCACATGCCGTATATCGCACACACCTTGATGTGGCTAACCGTTTCTTTTGTTTTGCCTAATCACAAACGGTTCATCCGAGTGAACCATATGATGTATATTGCAGACACCTTCATCTGGCTGCCCGTTTCTTTTGTTTCTCCTCATCGCAAACAGTTAATTGAACTGAACTGTATGCCCTGCATTGCACATGCAACTAAAATCTGAACCATGTTTTATGCATCCTCCATCGCAAACCTTTTGCACCTTTTCGACGGGTTTTCACACCACCGTTTGCGATTATTGCATCGCACACAGTTTCATCGAAGGGTCTCTGATCGTACTGTCGCGTTAGCAGCATCCTGCGGTAGTGGATCTGTTAGTATATTAAAACAAATCACCACTTCAAGTACTGTTGCAAACCCATTCATATTTTATTTTTTCATTGTAGCTACTGTATTATAGCTTCTCTATGGCTTATACCACCAATAAAATTGGTAGTTTCATAAAAACTAGCAAAACAATGCATCAAAAATAGAATATATCTTAAAATAGGATAGTCTATAGTAATCTGCATCTACCATAGTTCTGTAACTCCAAAAATTCTGAAACCTTTGGACAAAATAAACAATTTGCATAGTAGTACCATGTGAAAATTTCTGAAATATTCGACGTTCCAGTAAAAGGTGGAAATTCACGCAGCACAGCCAAGTTTCTATTTTTGCATTGCACACACCAAACAATCAATCTAATCATCCTAAAGGCAAATCTTGGCACATTATTTTTATAATACAATGGATTTGTACAGGGGGATTATTATTTTTGTTCAAAAGTTTCTATAATCAAGGTTTGCAAAGTTTCCATGGGCATCAACAAAGTTCAAGGAGCTCCCCCACTTCAATGGTGCTCGTCTTTCTTACTTTCACTTTTCTTTTTGAAGAAGTTTTAGGTTCCCCACTTTATTTTTTGTTTTTAAACTTTATAAAAGCACACCACCGAAATAAATGAATCTCTAAAACTTCTAGGTTGTCTCCCTCGCAGTGCTTTCCTTAAAGCCATTAATCTAGGAATATAGTGGTCAAGTAATGGATCCACCCGGATCCCAAGGTATATCAAAGCCAATTTTAATTAACAATGATTTGTTATTTAGTACTGAGCAGAAATTAACATACATCAAGTAACGATGTAGTCTATCTCTCTTCCTATGCATCGGCATGTCATAAAAGAACAATTCATGCACATCAAGTAAAGGACAATACATAGCATAAGCAGTTTCTTGCAATTTTATCATATAGGAAAAACAGAGAGGCAGAGATGTAGTTCCTCTCTCATAATAATTGCAAGTAGGAGCAGCAAGCACATGCATATTATATTTATCAAAATCATCATGTGCAATTGTAGAACACAACTGTAACGCCCCAGATATAACTTTCCCAATTTGTACTCCAACTCTTGCCGTTTCCGGCGTTAAGTTATATTTATTTCTCGGGTTCGGGTCTTTGTCTCCGTGTGTTGTTTTCGTTTTCATGCATCTCATATCATGTCATCATGTGCATTGCATTTGCATACGTGTTCATCTCACGCATTCGAGCATTTTCCCCGTTGTCCGTTTTGCATTCCGGCGCTTCGTTCTCCTCCGGTGGTCAATTCTAGCTTTCTTTCGTGTGTGGGGATTAAACATTTCCGGATTGGACCGAGACTTGCCAAGCGGCCTTGGTTTACTACCGGTAGACCGCCTGTCAAGTTTCGTACCATTTGGACTTCGTTTGGTACTCCAACGGTTAACTGAGGGACCAAAAAGGCCTCGTGTGTGTTGCAGCCCAACACCCCTCCAATTTGGCCCAAAACCCACTAAACTCTGCTCCATGTTCTAGAGCGTTCGATCACGATCGCGTGGCCGAAAACCGCACCTCATTTGGACTCTCCTAACTCCACTTATGTCTATAAATAGACCCCTCCATTTTCGGATCTCTCCCTCTCCTCGAAACCCTAAAAAAATCCCGCCGCCGCCAGAGGTGTCCGCGCCAGGCCGGACGCGTCCGCCCCGCCGCGCCCAGCCAACTCCACTCTACCACGTGGCACGCCAGCCCGCTGCCACCGCCGAAGCCCGCTCGGCCCGGGGAGAGCCCTCGAGGCCC